>NC_068407.1:6525149-6693491 GCF_023724105.1 Carassius gibelio
TCACCTTTAACTGGGTCACTGTGACATTTCCAGTAAGTGAGCATTTGCACACAAACGACAGTTCCATCTTGAAGCTTTTCACATCCTCTTGCTAATGATGATTCCTAGGTTAAAAAAAAAAAAAAAAAAAGGTTGCACGCATTGTTTCTGCAAATAGTTTTGGCATTAACAGGCTGTGAATAACAAATTAGAAATCGGCTTCTGTTTTTGTGTCCAAATTATAAATCTCATTTTGAAGAAAAAAAAATATGTAAATGGCTCCAATCCATTGTTCTATCAATTTCACAAAAGACAACAGATGCTCACAGCAAAGCAATGAGCTAGTGACATGCAAACTATGTGAAAAAAACAACACGCACTGTGTATACACATGTCGAACCACCACAAGCATGAATATCATAATCGTGTGAGTGCTGTCAAAACAAAGGGCCCTCAGCAGTTCCAGTAACCCCTCTTTGTGGGCCCGATCTGAGGTAATTCCATTATGGCCTGATAAAGCCAGGGGCATTCCAGGAACCAGAGGCTTTTCAGCCACATTCCTCCTCTGAGCATCTGCATCTGACTGACTGGCTCTTTGCAACATGCTTCAAATCAAAAGAACTGGAGAACTCCAAAACAACAAGTCCTTTCAGATATCCCGCAATTCTCGTACAAGAGCATCAGATATTACATGGCATTGTGAATGTTGCCTCATGTCGTAACATGAATGATGGGTTATCTGACTGGCTTGTGCAACTATGAGCTGGAGAGGATGTGTTTAAAGGAATCCAGGGTAGGGGGAAAGGGGGAATGCAGTGTAACTGCATAATAAAGTGTCACTGTACAGCTCCACATGTTGTTTTCTTCAGAATTCAATTACAGTAGACTATGAATTACTTTAAAAGAAGCACAGTGTCTGCCGGTTCAAGCATTTTCTACTACAGCTTTAGGGCATACATGCCTTCATATAAGCAAATACTTGAGGCTTATATTAAATGAATTGTCATAATTTACTGTACTCCCCTTCATGCTTCATGTCACTGCAAACCTGCATAACCAACTTTCTTCTGTGCAACCCCAATGCGATGTTATGAAGAATGTTTATGCTGCAATGAAAGTGGATAGAGGGACCAGCAACTAGAATCACAAAACCTTTTAGATGAACTATATTTCTTTAGAAAAAATAAAAACAGAGAGGAACAGACTGATATTTAGGTTTACATTTAAAATCTTGCCCTTAAAATCTTGTTTGACAGTCATGATCACCATTAACTTTCACTGTTTGAAAAAGTGCAGCTTGAACTTTATGCTAATAACTGCCTTTTTCAGGTTTTGGCTTTGTTCTTCTATTGATATTCTCTCTCTACAGTCTCCAGAAATTATATACAGTTGCAGTGCTGTGTCTGCTCTCTATAGAACCTGCCTTTTTGCACATCATGATTGGTCGATTACTACTTAATTATCAGTAAAAATGTGCAATTTTTAAGATACATTTATCTAACTTTTAATTGTCAGGAAATTAAATAACTGTCAGTCTAATACTGGGCTTTACCATTACAGCATGCATCGCCATTAACTTTAGAAATAGTCAAACCTGTTAGTGAATCATTGAACTAGTCAATGGTATCATTCAACCAACAAATGCAATCAGCTTCCCAGCAGCAGCCTCATTTGATTTCAAAAGTTGTCTGACTTGTTTTTTGACATTTGTTTTGGTCACAGATTCTTCTTGGTCCATCATCTATTAAACAAAGTTTCTGCAGAACTGGTTTAGACTGATACTTTGTATCAGTCGTCTCAGGAATCCCCTGGCCTAGGGCTTGAATCCCTTAGGAGAATAACAGGAATTTAAGAGCTTGAAGGATTTAGCTGTACTTGTACACATACCAGACAATCACCTGTGACTTATCATAATATCTGCAGCTTGGGGGTCTGTAATATAATGCTTAATATGTCTGGTACTTTCCAAATTATATGATAAAGCCATTAGTGTCACACAGAAATAAACATAGAATAACAACATCACCCAACACAGAATATTTAAGGATTCCTATAAGAGCCACTCAAGCATGTTGGTTTGCTAATTTCAATGCATCTGAGGAGCGTATGGCCAGAAGATTCGTAAACGGCTGAACCAAAACCCAACTTCCGTGTTTGCAAAATGATACCTCATCACAAAACCACAGCCTATGGCCTGTCAATACTTATCAGCAGGATATACTGAGGGCCACAGAAACCTTCCTTCACAACTCTCCCTTCGCAGAATTTTTCCAGTTAATTTATACTTCCTTTAAATGACGTTTCTGAGGTTTCCAGCGTTCAAAGGAAAGATAATTATTTTAATGGCACAATTCTTTGATTCCATTGTAATAGCATGAGAAACTAGAACTATTTTTCTGAGAAGCAATTCGCAGGAGTAAAATGGCAAATAACATAATGACAGTCTTTATAGGCTGAACAATAGACAAACTGGTTTTAATCTCTATTCTATGGCAGGATTGCTGCAGATTCCTGGAATGTTCCATTTATTTGCCTTTGTAAAGCATATCATCAGCATATCACAGATGCATAAGTTACATGCCACACACACCTCAGAAAATAGTACCCTCCAAAAAATGCCGAATGCAGTGCAATACAGAACGTACCCTGAAAGTTTTGGTACGGGCTGCATAAATGCACCTGGCAACTTTACCTCAGGCAGACACAAAATGTCTCATGACACTGTCTCAACCAAGGAGGGGACTGCTCAAGCAGAGCATGAAAATAAATGAGGGCCGTGAGCCCCCTGCGCTCCACGCTTTATGGTGCTCCACTTCAGGGAAACCATGTGACTTTCCAGAGAGGGGGAGAAAGAGAAAAGGGGGAAGGGAGAAGGAGAAAGACAGTGGGGAGGGTCAAGAGGAATAGGGTCAGAAAGGGATATTTAAAGATGGATTTCTTGGTAAAAGAACACACGAGCGGAGAAAAATGAGAATAAAGGAGAGTTCTTTAAAAGTCTGAGCAATATAGGGCAGAGAGCCCCTGAATAAGAGATCTGCATGATTAGATATCACACTGAATAAAGAGTTTATTTTTAAAATATATATATTTAAATATTATTAAATTTATATATATATATATATATATACTTGATCCAGAGTTACCAAACTCACTGAATAAAAGTTTGAAAAACACATCTTGCACAAACATGAAGACCCACTAAGTTGTTGTGCAATTTAAAAATCAAACATCAGTTATGCAGTGACTAGATATCATTTGTGATTTCTCTGTCATTAAATATCAATCACGCATAGCTGATTCTTAAAAATCCAGTACTCGAGCTGACGAATATAATGGTGCAATAGTGGTTGAACCATAAACACTTGACACGCAAGATTACTTTATTATACTTTAATATGAATAAATACCAATCTACGCCACATTTTTTTTTATAGTGGTGCATCCTGTACCAACTGAAGCAATCTACCTATTTTGCACAATCACCTGTTTTTCATTTAATATGTTTGGATTTTGCAAGTTTGTGGTTTGTAGAATGGAAAGCATTGAGAAAAGAATTTGGACAGGCAGATACAAGAGTTCAAAGAAGCATGCTTCATCCACTTCCCAATTCATAAGAAAGAGCCTGATTATGAAATGTATAGAACCAAAAAAAAAAAAAAGAGGAAGATGAGGATGTTTATTCACTGGAAGCTATTTTGCGAGAAAACATGCAACTGGAAAATCTATGTGGCTCACTTAGCAAATTGTAGTCTGCAAACTTTATAAGGCAATAAAAATTATGCCAAGTCAGAGATACTTTTGCCAATTTTACTGGATTGCCAATGTTTATGTAATCCATCCATACATAAAACCTGTTTTAGCAGTGCTGTTCAGACTCGAGAGAGTTTCAAAGGCGCCAAACATTGTATTGCCGGCCTTAAGTTTCAGACCAGCTCTGGGGAAGTAAAATGTACTTTGTGGCACAGCCTTGAGAAGCCATGCTTGCGAAAACTAAGGAAATATCATAATCCCATCACATTGTCCCTTTTAGGTTAAAATTAGCCAGCAAATAACTACAAAGCCTTTTTGACAGGAATCGAAATGCCATGTAGATTATTCGTAAGCAGTTTCATTTGGAATTCAAAATATTACAGTCACTTTTGGGATATGAAGCAGCTTTACACCACAATCTCTGGTTTGTTGCAAAAAAAACTGCACTCATGTGCAACAAAGATACATTAGCCAAGAAGTCACGTGACTGTAGGCGGGCCACTATCGTAGTTTCTCGACAGAATGTCCTAACCGTAAAAGAGTGAGCAAAACAAAGGCATTTTTTAAACATTACCAAAATTCTTGAGATTTGACTTCCTCTACGGAATTGAAAACAAAGGTACCACAAGACTCAGGATGTTTGTGATGGACGTTAGGTCACAAAGTTGATCCTTGCTCACTTACAGGGGAGGTGGTACGCCTTTAATGTTTATAGACTAATGTAGGTGTTTGGTTTTATTGAATGCAAATATCCAAAAACAGTAGAGTATTTGCGCGTCAAACTACCCAAACAGCAATTAGATTTAGGATTTCATTTGGATTTTTTTAAGCATAATATATTAAAAGACTTACGAATTCCCATAAACACCTACACTATGAAGGACACTGAAAAAAAGTTTTGTTATATTTATCATCACAAAAATAACCCTTTTAAATGTAATATTAAAAGTCAATTATAAATACACCATTTTTAGTGTAACTTCCCAAAATACACGGGCATTATTTGTGCGAGTTTACACATATTGTTTGTTCACTGGTTGCACTAGTTAAACAGAAATGACACACTTCAGCTTTAATATGAAAAACACTGAATAATGTAACAAATTCATTTTAACCATTTGTCCTGCAGGTATGCACATAAATAAAGAACAAGAAACATCTAATAATAATGATAATAATAATAATAATAATAATAATAATAATAATAATAATAATAAACATTTAAAAGTTTTAGGTAGATATCTTTAAACAAGTCCTCCTAAAAAAATAATAATATTGTGAAATATTATTAGAATGTAAAATCACTGTTATATTTTATATTGTAATTTATTCCTGTGATGGCTCAAGTTGAATTTTCAGCAATTATTATGTCTTTTTTGCCACATGATCCTTTAGAAATCATTGTAATATGCTGATTTGGCACTCAAGAAACATTTATATTATTAGTGTTGAAAACGATTGTGCTGCTTAATATTTTTGTGGAAAAGTACCCCCCCCCCCCCCAAAAAAAATGTTTTTTTTTTATTTGATTCATAGAAAGTTCAAATAAACAGCATTTATCTGAAATATGACATTATTAACATCTTTACTATCACTTTTGATCAACATAATGTGTACAATTATTCATTCCATCCATAAAAAAATTACACTTTTGAGTAATAGTGCATATTATATTATCATATAACTGTGCTTGTGCTTGCATATGGTTGAGTTTAACAAGAAGGGCTGACCTCTGACCACATGCATATGCAACATCTGACTCATTAGGAAATCTATAACACCATCCACAGATCACAAAAGACATCAGGCCACATGGACCCTAACCCAAAGATAAGAGTGAACTTTATTGGAGGTGCACATTGCAAACATTGCTCTGGTGCCAAGCAATGAGAGCAACACCTCATTTACCGCATTCTATTTTGATTGAGGTCATTACTAAGAGTGTGTTGACTTAAGAGAGACAGACTGCACCCTTGAAAGAGAAAGTGGAAGTACACCACCCACCGTCCGCAAACAACAGCAGCTCATTTGTGATATACACATTTGTATGGTCTATTTTCAGCCCCAGGGTTTATGGTTATTGGAAAGGCGTTGCCCTCTCTCTCCTTTCCGAGAAGGAGTCAATATTTCTCTGTCTCTCCCTCCATTCACAGCTAATCCAATTTAATGTCAGAAAAACGTTCCAGCTGAGAGTGGAATGGCATATTTATAAGACATATAGGACTGCATATACACACACACACACACACACACACACACACACACACACACACACACACACACACACACACACACGCACACAGCAGCTGTGCCACCTCAGCTGAGAGCAAAAGCAGACTGACAGGCAATTCTTCTTGAATGTCGCTCCTATTGTCTGTCGCTGCAGTTTTGTTATCCTGAGTTCCTGCACTCAGAAGCAGGATGCAGCAGCTGTTTTTGTTACGGTCACATCACATCGGCGTATCAGTATTATGCAGATGAGACTGAAGGATCTGGGAGGAAATGGAAAACTCATTTCCAGTGGTAACGTCAGGCTTCCTTATCACGTACGGTACCACACCAGATCAAATGACAGGCTCACTTTCACTCTCTTTATCTCTCTCTCAGTCTGTACAAACAAACACACCTGCACATAAACACACACACACACACATACAAATCGCAATTCCAGTAAAATTACAAAGAACAGCATTTCCCTTCTGATTGTTCTGCCAATAAAAGCGAGATTAACAATAATGAATTAAAGCATGGCTCTGAATTACAGTCACCTGTACTCATGAGACTTTCAATGCAGTTTCATCAAAACAGCCTGTGACATGTGATCCTTCCAGCTTTTACTGGAAAACTTGCCGTAGAATTTCACATTCTACCAGGAAGAAAGCAATGGTATTTTAAACACACACACACACACGCACACACACACACACACACAAACAATAAAAGAACAGTTTGAAGGAACAGAAGTAGTGAACGTTATAAAATCAGTATGTGGCTGCATTGCTGTTACTGGTAGTAACATGATACAGGGTGAATACGAGTAGAACTGGTAAAGTGGGAAGCTTAAGCATGTCATCATGAAAGGTATATAGTCTTATGTGTATTGTTAATCCTGGACTAGTTTGCGACAATATTCATTTAGTCATTTGGATTATATATTAAAAACATCTGACAAATGATCAGAAAGTGTTCTATATTCCCTTTAATCACTTGTAGAAAATAATAAAAATAAAATACATACACTATGTATTTAGTATGTATTTATGTATTTAGTATTTAGTGTAATGTGGTCATTTTAAATGATAAAATGCTACTGTAAAAACCTGTTAATAATATCCATTACACTACGTATGGTGAAAAATTATAGTAGATTTAACTGGACATTTCCAATAATTTTACAATAAAATGTTCAATTTTTGGAAGGTAAAAAGATGTAATTTTATAATTTAGCTGGCATTCCCTGAAATATCTGTGATCATTTATGTACATTGGGGTTTATGTTAAATGTTTGATTGCTTTATTTTGGAGTCAGCTGTGTACTTTGATTCAGCATGTGGCTTTCTGTTTGTCCTTTTTCTCTTTAAGTATATTGTTAAGATTAAAAATTGATTTGAGTAATTTGGTATATTTATTTTGTTTCATTTAATGAAATATACTTTTTTTTTCTTAATTTATTTTTTATAGTGCAGGAATTTCTTATTTTATTATAATGGGCCTTTTTACAGGTGCTTTACAGAGAGTGAACAAAAAACACCCAAAATATCCTACAGCATAAGTTTAGAAATATATATATATATATATATATATATATATATATATATTTATTAAATAAAAAAATATACAAAATAAAGTTTCATGGCCAGTAAAAATATAAACAATGTGTATACATGGACATAGCGCTTAAGGACATAATAGCTCTAAACAAAAGAGCAGGGACAATGGTTTTGAATCAAAGGGGAATCTGAATTAGATCTTCTGGTTTTTGTTTTCTTCTTGACCAGCATGTCCTGCTTGTGTTTTGTCTGTACTGTTGCTGTAAACACCACCAGAATAGAGCTACAGATCCCAGGGCCTGTGATGTCACAGTACTGTGATGATTGTGCTAAATCCTGCACTCTATGTTTGGCTAGTACCTTCATTTAAGATTCAAAGTGGTAAATTATGAGCTTTATACAGTATCTGGCTTTGTCCTTTTTAGCTTTAGTGATGTATGATAACAGATGCATGTCAAACTGTCAAACTGACTGTTTGCTTGAACAACCTAAACAACTTAATATAAGCTGCATTTAAAAGAATTAATGGAGAAGAGGGCTATTATTGTAATTGTAAAAAATAATATGAAATAATATGAAAACATTTTTTTAACTGAAAAAAAAAGAAAATAGGCCAAATAAACAAAAAACTACAATGAAACAATTAACATGAAAACATTTGTTGTAAACTGAAAGAAAATATGCAAAGTAAACAAAGAAATTAACTTATTAAAATCAAACTAAGTAGAAATTATTCATATGAAAACATTTTCTTAACCTGAAATAAAAGATCCAAAGTAAACGGAAACAAACAAACAACACTACACAGAAAAAAACTACAATGAAACTATTCACATACATATTTTCATAAAATGTTCATAGTACACAAAAAAATGAAACCATGAAACCATTCATACAAAAACACTTGTTATAAATTAAAAAAAAAATATATGATGAAATGTAACATATAAAACAATTTCATAACCTGAAAAGAAAGGATCAGAAGTAAACAAAAAACTAAGCTACACAGAAAACTTGCAATTGAATTATTCATATAAAAAACCTTTTCATAAAATCTGCGAAGTAAACAAAAAACTAGCTAAAAAAAAAATAACATGACAAAAAACAACTGATTTATAAAAACTTTTGTCACATGAAAAAAGTGAGAAAAACCTAAAAATATTTGAAAATAGTATTAAAATTAATTTGAAAACACATTTTATCCCTGACAGACACTTATGAAGGAACTCAGATAAGCTGGCCTCTACTCCTGAAAGGAAACCATTTCAATATTTACACAAAGCTAATGCCAGCATGCACAGGGCTTATCAGCACTGAACTGAAAATGGCCACGAAACCCCAGAACATGTACATAATATAAAAAGCATGAAATACACAGATTGCTGATCTAAACACTTGCTTGAGTTTTTCTGAGAAACATCTTTCCAACCCACCCCACTAGAGTAAATATGCAGCATTTACAATAACATACAGTCTGTGCGTGCATAGTTTTGGTCGGGGAAATATGCAATGCAATCAGCAGGAGAATCTTAGTGTGGTAAAAAAAAATAGAAGAATGAAGGGAACTCTTTCAAACTGACTTCCAGTAAACCCTCCTCTTACTGCAACGGTTTCTCTCACAACAGGGAGCTGTTTCTTCAGAGACACTAGAAAAAAAAATCATATGCAGCTCATTTACGGGCACTAATCCAGCAGCTGCAGTAAAAGACACATGCTGAAACATTAAGGTACAACGTGCTGTGCCTAAAAACAGTTCTACTTTGCATGTTTATTTAGCACTTTTAAGTGGACACTGATATATGATGCATCCATTTATACCGCCATCAAACAACAACCTATCAGCCCGTGGAGCATAACAGGGTTTGAACTCTCCAAACAATCTCCTCACACGTCAAAAATACTTTTACTAATTAAAACTCAGGCAATGCACAAGAAATCATGATGGGAGTTTTCTCGCCACACACTGATCTCTCCGCTGCACCCCAAGTCATGCCCTACAGCCAGAGTATGTATTGCATGAGATGGATGTAAAATGCTCTCATTTGAATATAATGTAAGAATCGGGTGCCATCTGGCATACCCCAGCCCTCACCTGCCCCCACCCTCCTGCCTCTTACTGGAAACACAGACAGCTGCTCGACTCACTTTCACAATCTCTCCTGACAGTACCGCCGCTCACTATAGGAAGAGAACGCAGTTTGCGTAGGGCACCAACCCCCAGGAGGCACCATCCCAGTTGCTAAAAAAAACCCTACCTTTCATTTCTATATTCATATTAACATATATATAAATATACAAATATAAATAAATACAAATATAAACATGAACACGTAAACTTAATTTTAATTAAAAAATTACGGTGAATGCAGTAATTTGCGGCTGACTACAAATGATCATAATTGATGGAAAACTGGAAATAACACATCAGCAGTCTGTTCACCTTAATAATGTGTTTTAATGCTGGTATTTTCACCACCACATTACATTACAAGTGTACATTATTTAAAAAAAAACTGTGAAACAACTGAAAATGTCATATTCTAGGTTCTTCAGAGTAGCCACCTTTTGCTTTGATTACTACTTTGCACACTCTTGGCATTCTGTTGATGAGCTTCAGCCTATCAAGAGGTAGTCACCTGAAATGGTCTTCCAACAGTCTTGAAGGAGTTCCCAGAGAGATGCTTAGCACTTGTTGGCTCTTTTGCCTTCTGTCTGCGGTCCAGCTCACCCCTAAACCATCTCGATTGGGTTCAGGTCCGGTGACTGTGGAGGCCAGGTCATCTGGCGCAGCACCCCATCACTCTCCTTCTTGGTCAAATGGCCCTTGATGCCTTCAGTGTGACTCTACAGTTTTCATAGTCATGAAAATAAAGAAAACTCTTTGAATGAGAAGGTGTGTCCAAACTTTGGTCTGTACTGTATATATATATATATATATATATATATATATATATATATATATATATATATATATATATATATATATATATATATATATATATATTTGATAATAAAAACAGAACTAAGTGAACAACAGCTTTTAAAATAAACTTTTTATTTAGAAGTGCACTCAGTAATTCTTCATTGATTAATATCCTTTGCTTCATTTAATGCAGGGTCAATACTAAAAATTTTTTTTTACAAAAGATGTTTTATTTAATGTGTAATTGTAGTGTTTTTTTGCTATAGAACTACAATTGTATTTTGTAAATAATACAGTTTAATTACATTTATATTTTACTTTATATTTTACTAAAGTTCTATTTTGACCCCTATAATAGGTATTTTTTTACTTCCATGATATTTGGGGGAGGGTCACAACAATAAAATTCTGTTTAGGGCACCCATTTGGCCAGCGGCCCTGTCTCCTGACACCTCCCACAGGGTTTTATAAGAATCGGCCTGGCAGAGCTCAGCTGCTGGAAACACAGCCAGTAAAGGCCAGGAAACCTCCGCTGCTGACCGTGTGACATCACTGCAGCGGATGGACAGGCCTTTCAGGTCTGAGTGCAGAGAGTGTAAATAAGATTGTGTTACTCACAGCACTGAGCATGTGAGCGTGACCCTCGAGCATCAAGCGGAATTAGGAGCATTACTGACATACCAGTTGTGATGTTATTTTTGATTTGAAATTGAGAGCTACTGTATTAATGGGATGCGGATATTTTAGTGGTCACATATGACAGTCAAACAGAGAGCATCTTCAGTAAGCCATGCAGTTACTCAGCAAAGATGCATGTCGTGACTAAATGACATTGCTAATATATATATATATATATATATATATATATATATATATATATATATATATATATATATATATATATATATATATATATATATACATATATACACATATACATATATACACATATACATATACTTGTTGCCATCACGGGACTGAATTACATTTTAAACTGAGATCATAATATTTCATGATATAACTGATTTCTATCTATTTTTTCATAAATATCAAAAATGCATTCTATGTATATATATATATATATATTCCAAAAGTCACATCTAAATGTCATTGAAGGATGTCATTGCATTAGATCCTACAAAATGTCACAATATGGCATCTGCAAACAAATGACGCAATAGCTTTTACTAGAATTAAGTTAGTTTCCTCAAAGTCAAGTTCACACAGAGGTGTAAAGTACCCCTGTATGTAGTTCATCTCTTGAACTTTTTTTCCCCTACAAAATTTGATGACCAGAAGAGCTTGTGCTGACAGCTACTTTATATTGTAGGCTATGTAATGCTATGACATTTAGAGTGTACCCAAATACTTTTTGAGGTCACTGTAAGATAAATAACATAGCAAAAGAAAGGCAAAGAAAATGTAATATACTACTACAAACTGCATTGAGACACGTTCAAATCCACAAGCTAAAGTTTAATCCTCGATAACTGTTGACCGAGCCTCTTCAAATGTTACACCTGAGCGCCCTCTAGTGGACAAAAAAAGTATAACTTTAGTCAACGTTATAAATGTAAACTGTTATTTTCTTGTCAG
Organism: Carassius gibelio; assembly: GCF_023724105.1. NCBI lineage: Eukaryota > Metazoa > Chordata > Actinopteri > Cypriniformes > Cyprinidae > Carassius > Carassius gibelio. The sequence goes on from NC_068407.1 coordinate 6,537,168, forward strand.
TATGGGTCAGGCAACAGAATATTCCCTGGGATCAATATTACAGATCTGACTGTGTGTTGCAAGTGGTTTCTTTCTGCTGACTCCACAACCTCAACTAATTTGATAGTTTTGAGAAGATTACTGTAAACTGATCAATGTCATCGAGTTTCTGTCATTCATGTCTATAAGCTTAAAGCTGCTTACAATTAATTACAAAGTTCTGTAAAGGCAATTGAATTGCAGAAAAAAAACTATTAAAAAATTTTGTTGGCATAAATTATTTACCTTTGCAGAATATACTTAACAGCTCTTTCAAAGGATATGAAGCTCTTGTTTTCTTTTTGAAAGCAACAAAGTTATCAATGCCTCACACTCGTTCCCAGTGGGTGGTGGAATACGCACCAAAGCTGGTTTGCCAACCGCCATTAAAACGTCAATGAAGAAGAAGAAGAATTGGCGTCCATGGCTGCATCCGAAAACTTAGGCAGGTGACTTGCTGCCTTGCTGTCTAATCAGGCAACGACTTTGCAGGCAGCGTTTTTGCCCGAAAGCACCTCATGAAACAGATTTCGGACAGGCTTCTGAGGCAGAGTAATGGTTTAATGATCTACAGCAAAATATAGAGAGCTTTGGTGATAACTAAGTGGATATTTCAGAAACATACATTTACACACAAACTGACCACCGAACTTTCAGACGCCATCTTTATTTTTTAGCTTAACTGTCACAGAATGGAACGCACAGGATTGTGGGATATCAAAGGCAGTGAAGGATACATCTATGCTGCCTTCAAAAACTGGCCAAATGAAGGCATCTCAGGAGACAGGAAATGAAGCTGACATTGATTTCGGACGTGCCTTGATGCCTTCCTACCTTGGAATGCGACCTCCGAAGGCAGCATTTTTCAGTTTTCAGATGCAGAAGCTCACAGGCGGCTAATCTGTCAATGGCGGAAGCTTCAGCGAGAAGTCGAAAAGTCACGGGGTAAGGCACAACTAGGGTTGCCACCCGTCCTTTAAAATATAGAATCGTCATCAATCAGCAATGCACGTCTGACAAGATCAGCAGGTTTTGGGATTATTTTACTCCTGTTCCTATCAGGTAACATCCATCCCAACCCAGGACCAGAAATGATTGACCTTTTGAGCCCTAACGATTTGAAAGATTCTGTTTAATAAAATCGATGCAATTCGTCTGTGGGCTAAACTTACAGAAAAGGATATAGTCGTTTTGTCAGAGACCTGGCTCTAACCATCAGTTACAAGCAATATGATTTACATCGAAGGGTATAATCTCTTTAGGATGGATCGTGTGGTTAAAGGAGGGGGAGTAGCCATATATGCTAAGTCGTCGTTGGAATGTTGTTCCATTGAATCAATAACAAAGCCAAAATTTTTCGAACTATGTGCCATCAAACTAAATTTCCCCAATGGCGCTTCTCTGACTGTGGTAGGATGCTACCGCCCACCTTCGGCAGCAGCTGGAGCTTCAACTGCCCTGCTGTCTGACTTTTTACATAAACTGCCTAATGAGTATATTGTCCTAGGAGACCTGAACTGGGACTGGTTATTGACTTCATCACCGTTAAGAGACATACGTGATGCGTTACATTTGACGCAACAGTCACCTACACGCCTAAATCCAAAACGAATGGACAAATCTACATTAATCAACGTTATTCTGACTAATGCTCCACATAAGTACTTGGCCACTGGAGCTTTCTGCAATGATGACAGTGATCATTGTATGGTTGTCTGTGTTAGAAATTGCAAATGGACTAAAACCAAGCCATGGTTTATTTTTAAACGAAATTACAAATGTTTTAATGGACAAGCTTTCCTTCATGAAATCTATCAGAGTGATTTAACCCCTTAACCCCAGTGACACTTAGGGGTTAACTTAGTTTGTGATATGGATGATGTTGAGCTAGCCTGGAATTATTTTAAAAAGACCTTTTTAGCCGTAGTTGATAAACATGCCCCTATTAGAAGATATAGAGTGAGGTGCAGAGATAATCCTTGCTTTAATGACTCTATTGCAACAGCTATTAGAGGACAGAATGAAGCATGGATCAAAGCAACAAGAAATAACAATGATAAATGTAGGTTAAAGTATAGGGTATTAAGAAATAAATGCACAAGACTAATAAAAAGTACAATATATTTTAATAAATGAAAACCTTAATGACCCCAAAAAATTTCTGAAAGCAATAAGATCTTCTTCGGGTTACGTGCCACCTCCCACTATCCCTGAAGTTAGAGTAGCAAGCCATGGTGAAGTAAGGGGTAAACAAAATATAACAGACACTTTTAACAAGCACTTTATTAATGCAGGAATAGTTACTCAGTCGACACTTCCAGCCAACTCTGCAGATAGTTGTAACCTCTATCACAGACTCACCTAGTGTAAGTTTTAATTATTTTAACTTTACTCCTATACCTGTCTTTGAAGTACGAGAGGCACTGTTAGGCTTGGACTGTAAAAAGTCTGCTGGCCCAGACCAGATTGAGCCATATTTCCTCAAAACTGCTGAAAACTTGATTGCTGATCATATTTCCTCCATTTTTAATCTTAGTCTATACAGTGGTTCTATCCCCAAGTCATGGAAATTTGCATTTGTCCTCCCATTATTAAAAAGTGGAGACCCGTCAGCCTTAGACAATTATCGACCAATCTCCAGACCAATCTGTCTTGGCTAAATTGTTTGAGTCTATAATAAATAAGCAACTAAAACATTTTTTAGTTGATAACTGTATTTTAAGTCCAACTCAGTCTGGTTTTTGGCAAGGGCACAGTGCAATTACGTCTGTAACCTAAGTTATGAATGGTATTGTTAATGATTTAGATGACAAAAAGTCTTGTGCTGCTTTATTTATTGATTTATCTAAAGCATTCGACACTGTTGACCATTATCTTCTTTTGCAAAGATTGCAAAACATAGGTTTTAGTAGCAATGTGCTAAATTGGTTTTCTAATTACTTGAGTGGTAGAACTCAGTGTGTGGCATTAGATAACTGTACTTCATCCCTGCTAGAAGTAAAAATGGGTGTCCCTCAAGGTTCAGTTTTGGGCCCTATTTTATTTTCCATTTATATAAATAATTTAGGTTGGAATCTAGATCAAGCTAAGGCTCATCTGTACGCAGAATACACTATTTTGTACACCTTTTCTATGTCATTGAAGGAAGCAATTCATAATTTGCAGTCTGTCTTTAGTCAGGTACAAAAATCTCTGGTAGGATTAAAGTTGGTATTAAATGCTAAAAAAACAAGATTACTGGTTTTTACACGTTCACATTCTCTTAATGATTTCACTATTTTAACACAAAGTGGTACTCCAATAGAGAAAGTGACTTCCTACAAATACTTAGGTATTTGGTTTGATGATAAATATTCTTTGGGGTCCATATTAGAGGTCTTCACAGTGCACCCGAGACCCGTCGACCCCGGACCCGACCCGGGACCCGTACGGGTTCGGGTCTATATTTTAAATCATCAGCCGGGTCCGGGTAGGGTCCGAATCTATTACCTCGTGTCCCGGGTCTGTTTAACATTGTGTGTAATACCCGTGCGATCGCCGATCGGAGTCATCGGACTCGGAGAACATCCGGCCGTTATCAAAGACTGCTTGTGTTTTTTGTAACTTGCAACTTGTAAAATTAGGAAAAGAAAAGAGTGAGCCAAAAAAAGTGATCTCTCTCTCTCTCTCTCGCTCGCAGACTCAAGAGTTAATACAAGTGCACACACGTAATGCTTGCAGACTTGACACACTCATGTTTAATATATTTCAAATCAGCAACACAATCTGAGGTGAACTGTCACATGAATGTTTTCTATTACGCTCAAATTGCGTTAAGGCATTTTAGGTTGATAAAGCTAGCACGCATGTGCAGTCATGTTTCTATGGCAAGCAGTGAGGGACACTTCGACCGCCAAACCGCGTTTTACATTTTCTCCCATTTTTATTATAAATGAACCGTTTAATGTTAAATTTTTAGTGGTTCAGATTCAGACTCGATGCTGAGCAGAGATCACAGACAGAGATCAGATGATAGTAAATGTCAGCGGCCATGGCATTGCACGAGCGATCGTTATTATAGTTCAAAAGGCAAACAGTGTAAGTTATTATGCGAATTAACTCGAGTCAGAATGTACATGTGCACAGAAGCATTTTTCATCCGTCACCGTGACATCAAGTGGACTTTTGAAGCTGAAATAATGAGTGGATTCAGCTTGGACTTGGAATAACGATAGGAATAACATGAATAACTTTCTTGTCGGAGGATTGTAATGCATCACAGGCAGTCAGGTACAAGGAAGAGAGACCACGGCTCTTTAAATTAGGTAAGACAAAAAGCTGTATTCTTCGCAACAGGTTTATTGACTTGTAATAGCAATTTAAGGTGGAATATGTCAACGTCGGGTCCAGTCGGGTCTGTGTCTTCCCGGCGGGTTCAGGTCCAGATTTCAAGTAATATACGGGTCCGGGTCGGGTCCGGGTAGGCATTTCTCGGATCTACACGGGTCCGGTTCCAGCTTTTGAAATAATAGACGGGTCCGGGTCGGTTCGGTGTAGTACATTACGGGTCTCTGTCGGGTTCGGGCAAGAATTTTTGGACCCGTGAAGACCTCTAGTCCATATTGAGAGTCTTTTTAAAAAAAACTCAGACCCAAGTTAGGTTTTTATTTTAAATTAAAGAATTACTTTCCTTATTCAGCAAGGCAAAGGTTGGTGCAGAACACATTTTTATCAGTTTTGGATTATGGTGACCTAATTTATATGCACTCTACTTTATTTTTATAAAAAAAAAACTAGATGTACTATACCACTGAGCTTTATGTTTCATTACAGGTGCAGCAACTGGACTCACCACTGTACTCTGTATGAAACTGTACAATGGTCCTCCCTCTCCCTCGGAAGGAAAATCCATTTATTGATTTTTATTGCTAGAGCACTAATGGGTAAATTACCCATCTATATTTCAAATTTGCTTATTTACCAAAATAGTGTTTACAGGCAGGGGCGCTGCACAAGATCCCGGGCCCTATGCATAGGCAGTCCTCATGAGAGTTGGCAGCCTTGCAGACAGTACTGCATTCAGAGGATGTAAAGTATTGAAAATAGAAATGGAGATACAGAAAAGGAAGGTGGAGAAGAAGCTAATAAGCATATGCAGAGGCAGCAAAACTAAAGAGCAAAGAGGTCAGTTATGGGTTTCATTTGAAAGATAAATTAAGTTAAGGGTATAGTATAGTATGGCGTGTTGGTGCATTTGCAACATTTATTAAATAATTATAAATAAATAAATAAATAAAATATTTTAACCCATGTAAAAAATTGGAGTTAGATAAGTTATAGGAAGTACATAGTCAAGATAGTCATAGAGTTGTATGGTGTGGGGATTTAAATGCACATAATTCACTATGGGGAGGAAGTTACATAAATGCCAATGGTTGAGTAGTTGAGGAATTGATATAGGTGAGGGAGCTGGTATGCTTAAATGATGGGATGGAAACAATGATAGACATTCATACAGGAATGGAGTCCGTGTTGGAATTGACACTATTTTCGAAGAATTTGGCTAGTGTGTAATTTGGAAGTTTTGGGGGAATCTAGCATTGGGAGAGATCACTATGCAATAGTTATAATATTGGATATTGAGACAGATAGAACTGTAACTCAAAGAGGAGAAAACGTATTATTTTAAAAAGCAAATTGGGATAAATTTGATGAAATGTGTGAGGAAAAAATTACTGCGATTTGTTAAAATCAAGACATTGATGTCCTTAATGAAAAAGTATCAGAATCAATTCCACAAAGTAAAGGAAAAATTACAAGAAAAGCAGTTCCTTGGTGGACAGACAAGTGTAGTAAAGATTTGAGAGCTAGAAATTAGGCTTTTAAACTTCTTAAGAGAACGCATAATTATAATCATCTAGTTTTATTTAAGAAAACTCAACCTGTTGTGAGGAGAACTATAAGGCAAACTAAAAGAGAAAGCTGGCATGGTTTCTGTAGTGGAATTGGAAGAACTAATCCAGTAGGGGATGTGTGGAATATGATCAAGAGAATGAAAGGTAATAATAAAGAGTAGGAATATCCAGTATTAGAGTCAGAAGGAGAAGTAGTTGTAATAGGACAAAGCTGAAATGCTAGTAAAAACAATTGCACAGATACATGGGTCAGGGAACTTAAGTGAGGAAGGAAAGAGGAGGAGAGAAATAATAAAAAGACGAAATATAGAACCATTGGTAAGGAGTGGGGTTGGAGAATGGAGAGCCAGACAATTAACTTCCCATTCGATAGAGATGAATTAAGAGCTATTTGTAATGCTTATAAAAAAGATCATCTCCAGGAAAGGATCAAGTCGGATATATAATAAGACATCTTAAAGATGGGACTGTGGGGGAAAAAATAGAATTATATAATAGAGTATGGGCGTAATGACAGACTTCTAAAAGTCTGGAAATAAGCAATAATAGTACCTATAAGAAAGCCAGTAAAAGATCATTCAAAACCCTAATTAAAGACTGATAGCTCTTAGGTGAATGTCTGTAAAGTCATAGAAAGGATGATAATGGAAAGGTTGATATATATTTTTGGGAAAAAAGAGGATTAATATAATAATATCAAAGTGGTTTTAGAAAAGGAAGAGGAACAATGCATTCTATTGTATGTTTAGAAAATGGAATTTGGAAAGGACAGATAAATAAAGAGTTAGAAATAGCAGTATTTTTGGATTCCAAGAAGGATTATGATATGATGTGGAGAGAGGGACTTTTGATAAAATTAATAATTTTTAATTAATTTAATTAATTTTTTTTTTTTTTTGCAAACAGAAGCATCAAGGTAAAAATGGGGAAATGAAGTGTCAAATACATTCCAGATAGAAAATGGAACTCCACAAGGGAGTGTAATAAGTCCACTATTGTTTTCCATAATTATAAATTATGTTTTAATTTAAATCAGTTAAAACCAGATATAGGTACATCTCTGTTTGCAGATGATGGGGCTCTCTGGAAAAGGGGAAGGAATATTTTATATATTAATAGGAGGATTACATGGGCATATGAATGGGGATTTAAATTCTCAGGGGAGAAAAGTAAGGAAGAGGGTTTTTTCAGAAGCTAGTTTGAAGATCAAAATCAGTACAAGAGAAATCATTAGAAAGAGTGAAGGTATTTAAGTTTTTAGGTATTTATTTTGATGCAAATCTTACTTGAGCTGAACATATAAATAAAATAGTTAAGAAATGTCAGAAGATGTCAACCATCATGAAGTTGACTTGTCATCTATATTTTCAATATTTACCAGAGTCCAATACCCCAGGCATATAATGTACAAGTGTATACAGACAGCTCAAAAGATCCAGAACATCAAATAACTGGGGCTGCTTTTTTTATTTCAAGACCGTGATGACCAGTGGATAAGTGGAGTAAAGCGAACTTCACGTCTTTCAAATTTATTCTGTAGAAATTATAGGAATGCTCTTGGCATTGAAGAGGGTTAAAGAACACATACCTTAGAATGTTTTAATTTGTTCTGACTCTGTTTCAGTCTTAATGAATTTGAGATCTTTTAAAGGTAGATTCCTTTCATGTTTTAATAAACAAGGTAAATCATAATATAAAGTTTAAGTCAAGGAAAGAAGAGGTTATCTTTAACAGTTATTGCTAGGGCACTCGCGTTTATAGGACACTTCAAATAATAGGGAAACATCCCATTGGGTTATGTAAACAATGTCATGTTGAAGAAACAAACAATGTGTTTCTTGAATGTAGCAAGTACGAACAAGAATGAGGAAAAATGATAGTAGAAATAAGGAAATATTTAATTCGGGATCTTAATGTTAAGGTTTTAATTACATTTGCAAGTAAAATGAATAGTAAAGTCTTCTTTTATTTTATTAGATAGACAGGGTTGATAAATATAATATAAAAAACCCCACTTATGAGCAGAAGGTAGCAGTAATGCACCTGTTTGTGTGGGTGTCAGCTGTCGTTAAAAAACAATAAGCGGAAAAAGAAAGTTCAGTAAAGTTCTGTGAACTGATTCATCAGATATTGCGGAATATATCGATAGCCATGGGCGTAGGTTTTTGGGGGGGGGGCGCTAGGTACTAGTACCTATCAATATTTTGAGATGACTAATTTGTCCCCACCAATATTTAGCAAGCTCCTTTGAACTGCTATTTGAATTTTTGCACTGTTATTTGGATCGATTCTAACAGCTAGGACGACGACAGTACAAGAAACGATGTAATTTGATTGGCGGCGGGGTATCTGACAGGCTACACTCGCGGGCCGGGACTACTTTTGTGCTTGCACTAGCAGCGAGCGCTTGGTTTGTGTGCGCGCGCATGTTGACGACGCCGACGGTAAGTTATCAGGGCTGTCTCTCTGCCACATACAAAGGCCAGGGTAAAAAATAATATTCCGGTTTTTTTTTTTTTGCCTCAATTTGTACCTTTTAGATGCCACCCAAGAAGAAGAAAGGGGACATAAGAAGCTTTTTCATAAAGCAGAGTCAGAGTGTAAGTAGGCAAAATAACTAGCTAGCCACACAAATAAGCTAGCAGTAGTGACTGATCAGGCTTTCAAATGCAGATTCTACTGTGGAAAATACTATAAACTGGTGAGTATGTGTTACCCAGCCTGATAGAATGCTATGTTAGAAAGTAACTGAATGTCAATTAGCATGTACCTTAACTTAGAATCTTGCAGTCAACATAAACGTGAGTGTACTGGAGTGTAAATACTGTTTATAACAGAAAAAGGTTATTATATTTATTTATTTAGATGTGTTTCCTTGTGACAGAGTATCTTTTGTTAGTGTAAATAATAATGTACATAATAATTTATGTTAATAAAACGTTTGGTTGTTCAGCATTACACAGTCTCAGGGTTTTTTTTTTTTTTTTGAGTGCATTTTTGAGATTATACAGTTATACTAGCTCTTTAGGGACAGTATACATAATGGTATATCAGGGTCAGGATACAATATAATGAGATGAAGTAGATTCACTTCTGTATTGACAACAGTCTGAAATAAAAAAGGAAATCACCATTAAGGGTGTACTCACACTAGGCACGGTTGCCATGAACCGGGCACGAGTACGATGGTCCCCACTCCCCCTCTGGCCTGCACTCACATAGGGTTTCAGCATTCGTGCCGGAGCACGCTTACGTCATTATGGTGCGACGGTTTCGGGATAAACAGGAAGAGTGGCGCTCTCTTAACACAATGGAGTGCATCGCTCTGTTTTCTTTGTGGATAATTTTGTGTTGTTTGGTCCACAGACTGTTGTTAAACAGATGTGTCGCCTTAGTGGCGCGAAAATTTTCACGTAATCGTGCTGCTCGTATGAGGATGTTTGCAAGGACTTTGCAGTTTTTCGTTTTTATGCGTTTTGCACCTCTGCCGTAGACCAAAGCGACCCTTTCCCTGCCATGTTGGTTTTGGAGCGTCGCAAAACCGTGACGCAACGCGTCCTTTTCCGTGCTCCAGCACGGTTAGCGCTCACACTGCATGCGAACCGCGCCCGAGTCCAACTGAACCGTGCCCTGGCCCACCTCTTCCAAGCGGGCCAGGGCCGGCCAATCGAGCCGCGCCCCGGCACGGTTCGGAGCACTCACACTAGTCAAACGAACCGCGCTTTGGTGGTCAAACGCACTCGGGCACGGTTCAAACTGGCAGTGTGAGTACACCCTAAATCACTGGTAACTTACAACAAAATAATTCCCGGGGGGTGGGGGGTGTGTCCCACCGAAGCTGAGACGAAACCTACGCGCATGATCGATACATTGTTGTACAAAGTTGGCTAGAAGACATGAGCTGCAAAACACTAACGGTTCCAGCTCGTATACTCCGTCATTTTTTCCACAAACCTCGTGGAGTTGTTCACCTGGATCCAATGCGGATGTACTATGGGTCCCGGCAGGTGGTCCCGGGATCAGCCGTCCGCACCGTTGACCTCCGCAGTGACACGGTCACCAAACCCGGAGCAGGCATGCGCCGAGCCATGGCCGAGGCAGAGGTCGGAGACAATGTGTTCGGAGAAGACCCCACGGTTAATGGTTAGAGACAGACACACAGTCAGTTGTGTGCTTCGGTTATGTCAGATTCTTATTCTGATTAGTTAAATGGTCCCAGTAATACTTAATTGTGGTTCATCTTTTAAATTCATAAAACAGATGTGGTAGATGCAACCAGTGGTCGAATTATAAAAAAGAAAAAATCATTTTTTTCAGTAATTTCGTTTTATATTGGGGAGTGGGGGGGTTGTCCCTGTAGTTAATACATAATGATTACAAAATTTGTTCAATTTAAAAAAAGTATTAGTAGCTAAGTTTAAGAAAAAAAACATTTTTCTTCTGGTGCCTGAAATGGAGGAATTTTGATGAATATTTTGTTAAATGTTTTTTTGTGCAGGTAAGTGCTGGCTTGAGGGTATTCAAGAAACAGGTTATGTGACACACCCAGGTATGGTTAAGAGTATGTAAGCGGATAACCTGAAATTTTGGTTTAAAAAACAGAGGTAACTTTCAGGGTTTGTTAGTAGTCATAGCAACTCACTCTCTGAACTTAACCTGCTCCTGAGCAGGTTATGTTTCAGGGTTAGTTCACTTCAGCCAGCCTTCAGTGGGCGTGACACATTATATAATATTACAATATGTAATATAGCCTAGATATATATTATATATTATAGCCTTAGATATTTAGAGTTATCTATAAATTATGTATTAAGAGGTATGTATAAATTATAAAACACTATGAGAGGGTAATGTTTAACTTATATATATTTATATATTTTATTTATTACATTTTATATTATCTCACACATGGAGTGGCATTTTCTATAATGTCTAAATTCTAAATCAAAATACATATCTGATATGACTTAATGTATAATTAGCATAATTATAATTCACATTCTCAAGGATTAAAGATTAAATGAAAAAAAATGAATGCACAGCCATCAATTAGGTGGAGATATGCACTAAGCAGGTAAACAACTAATGAACAAAAGAAGAAGAAAAAAACAGCTTGGCGAGCTTTTTGACTCGTCGATTCGTCGCACTGTTGAGAATGTCTTGAGTCTTAACCAGGAACATACCCTGAGTTGAATGAACTTACTCCCGACCCGGACGTGTTTTTGGAACCACATACCTCGAGTCAGCAAGGTTTGGGGTTAATCAACCGAGAGTTCAGGGTGGAGTTCACGGTAAATTAACCCTGCTTTCTGGAATACACCCCTTGTCTTGTTTAGGCCTGTAATGGATAAATAAAGATGACAGTAAAACCGCCAGTATGTGGCAGAAAGTCCATGTTTTAATAAATGATTTATTGATTCATTCAAATCAAACGATTCATTCAAAACGGTTGATTGAATTACCAACGAAACAAGTGAGTCCATCTGAATTGACTTGAATCACTCGATTCGTTCAAAATCTGATTCATTCAATGAACGAAACACTTATACAACACATGCGATGATATTCAGAAAAGTACATTGATTGCAATGAATTGAAAATAACGTAAAAACACATACACGGGTATGTTTTCCTTTCATTGCTTAAATTATTAGTGCATTACAACTGTATTTTAACAGACTTAATATAGCACAGTGAAAGCTTTTAGACTTTAAGGAAGTGTTTTTTTTAGGTTTTTGCAAAGTCGGTGACTTGAAAATGTCAGCTCAACTATCGTCTCTCAATCCCTCACACAGTCACACATACAGCACAATAACATTATGTCGGGGAATGTCTTTAAATTATAATCAAGGAAAAAATCATAACGTTTCGGTTGTCTTCTTTTTAAAGAACCTCAAATGTTGTGCTTGAAAATTTACTAAAATTGCTTCTGCTTGTGTGAAGCTATTTAGTTTGTGAATTATTATAGCCTAAATATATAATTTTAACATTTCATTTGCATTATAAGTTTTACATAATATACATTATTAATCTAAAGGGGATGGTAAGAGGGGATAGAGTTGTTGTTTTTTTTTCAACCGGGGGTTGCCATCCCCTCAATTCGAGCCCTGGATGCAACCTTGCTCCTCTGTGGTCTGCAGTTATACCTGCTGTTCCTATAATTGGCCAGGAGAGGGCGGTACACATCTGTTACCCTGTGTTAGGCTATGCTTTGCATCTTGTTAAATAAAAACAACGTGTATTTCATCAGCTAGTAGTGTTGTGTAACTCAGCATTACAAGGTGTTAACCACATTAAAAAAAAAATAATAATAATATATATTTTTTTGTAGAACTACAAAAGTTTGCTGCTGATATGTTTGGCATGGAAGCAGCTTTGTATGTCCCCACAGGAACGATGAGTAACCTGATTGCAGGTGAGATTGCAGGATGGTGCCCAGGGCTATTAATAAAACTTGTTTACAGTTGTCACTTTGTAAAAGCTTTGAGGTAAAATGGACACATATAATGCTGTTTTTCAATGTCACCGTGGTCTCTGTCCCTACCTGATGTAGAGCTGCTTCTGGATATTAAAATCTGATATTTCAAAAATAATATGGAATTTTGTTCTTGTAAGTGTCCAGATGTTACACTATAACACATAGGAGAGTTGTTCTTCCCAACACATGTGTTACCCTCATTTCTTTTTTCCTTCTTTGACTCAGTTATGGTGCACTGCAGAGAGAGGGGGGATGAGATGATAATAGGTGATCTCTCTCATATTCACGTTTACGAGCAAGGGGCAAGTGCACAGGTATGAACAAATGGGGGCTATTTGTCTCTTACAAAGGCTTATATGTTTTTGTCTCTCATGTTATTCCCTTTATTATTCTTGAAATCTTATATCAATATAATTTTTATAAAAATGTCATATTCAACACAAAATGCAATTAAACACAATTATAGTTTGGAGATGTGGTCATTTAAAGATTTTTTTCTTTAAACCTTATTCACGCCAAGGCTTTATTTTGATAAATGATGAATGAATAAATGAAAAAAAAAAAAACATATTGTAAAAGTGTTTTCGGTCACTTTTGATTCAGTTTAATGGGTCCTTGCTGAATAGAGGTATTAATTTCTTAAAAAAACAAAACCAAAAAGTAAAAACTTACTGACACCAAACTTTTGAACAGTAGTGTATTTTTACTGTTGAACTTTGTTGGCAGACCAACAAATTATTGGTTTATTTTCAAAAGTCCAAATGTGCCTTCAGTTGAAGAAGCACCCGTAAAGCATATAATCCGTAGGCTGAGATACAATGTGCTTTTGTTTTTGTTCATAGGTGGCAGGCGTCCATTCTGTAACAGTCACTACTCTTGCCGATGGCACCTTTGACATCAACCAGTTGATTTCCAAGATCCGTCACGGTTACCCTAACCAACACTACCCACGCTCCCGCCTGGTTTGTGTGGAAAACACGCACAATGTTCAGGGAGGCCGCGTCCTCCCACTATCCTTCCTGCAGGAGGTTAGATATTGGTTAAACATTGGTTCATTAAACGTGTGTGAGAGAGAATATGTTAAGGCAGCCAGACACCTGGGGCTAAACTCTGAGAAATGGGACTCAATCCCTCCATTTACACCTCTTGGTGAAGATCATTTAGTAAATGAGTGATTAAACAGAGACTGATTTATTCAAGACTGCAGCAAAAATAGTTTCACCTCTTGCCATAGAAAATGCACATAACACTTTTATGTTAAAAGTTTAAAAATAATGTAGAAGACTTAGACAAATATAACTGTATGTGTTTCTCACTCAAAGCTTCGGTCTGTGGCTGATGAGTTTGGTTTGGCTGTGCATATGGATGGAGCGAGGGTGATGCATGCAGCCGTGGCTCTGGGCGTCCAACCCGCTGATATACTGCAGCACTGCCACTCTGTCAGTGTGTGTCTGTCCAAGGTGAGCACTCATATTCTCTGGCCGTTCTTGTTTATGTTCCACTTTAATGCAATTTCTGTTTTTCTAGTATGGCTTTTTATATATATATATATATATATATATATATATATATATATATATATATATATATATATATATATATAAAGCTCAGTTAGCTGTTCTAATACATTCACTTCTGCTAAATATGACATTGCATGTCTGATATGAAGTTAATGTTAACTCAACATGTTGATTTAGTACAATTAATTATTAAAAAAATATATAGTCAGTACTTTTTTTTACTATTGTATTTTTTTTTATTAAGGATGCATTTAACTGATCAGATTTGACAGTTGAAAATTACAAAAAAAAAATCCTAAAGTTACAAGAAATCTATTTAAAATAATTTTTAAATTTTTTTTTTCTATATAAAGGGGTCTTATGATGCATTCTCTTTGGAGTGTTACAAGCTCTTGGTGCAGACTAAAGTCTCAAATCCAAAGAGAAATTCTTTATGAAAGTTAAGACTTGTCCATGCCCTCCTAAATCACCTCGTTTAAACACGCCCCCACGTGTCTACGTCACTGTGTGGGAGAATTTGCCTAACACTGCCCAAATGTTCGCAGTGTAGAGTAGTGCTTTTTGTTTGTTGCAAAGCAGTAATGGTTATATATTAATCACAATTATATTAAGTAATATCAATGTATTTAAAGAAGTCAAACTTTTTTTAAGTTTGACCCCAAACTTTTGAACAGAAGTGAGTGTGTGTGTGTGTGTGTGTGTGTATTGATACATTTTTGGGAATGATTAGTCTTTATCTCATACATAACAATGTAGGTTGTTTTATTATGACAGCCAGCAGGCAAATAAAAGCAGAACATATTTTGAAAATTGAAACTGCACAGTAAATGCAGTAACAGATTCACCTTGAACAGTATTGAGATTTTCATAATAGAAAAAATGTACTTATTATAAACTAGCAGTAGTTTGCACGCACTAGAAAGTTCTTTTCCAAAGAAATTATGTCAGTAATTTTGAACAAAACAAAACAAAACAACTCCGGGCAGTGAGAAACAGAATCTGTAGAGTTTCCACCAAACGCAGGAGAAATCAGTTTAGGCGAGAAAAATGGAAATGGAAAGGCATTGAAAATGGCCTTGTTAAAGTCAGGGCTGGTATGCTTCATAACCTGCACCCTGAAGGTGTCTCACACATCTAGATTATCAAGTCTTATTTTATTCATATCATCAAAGTGTGATGGTACTTTTCTCTGATAACACACCTGTAATCACATCGTATCATCTAGGATTTGAAATGTGCTCCTCATTACTCCCTGTGGAATGAACTCGACATCACAACTCAGATCATCACATACACACAAAGTCGATTGAAGAGACCCTGAAGTAAAACCTAATCACTCCCAACTCTCAACAAAATCCCCGGAGTAGATGTCAACTAGCGTATTTGCATTTTAATTACAGAACTTGTTTGCGTCTAGCTACAAATAGGCTTTCCTCTTTCCCTCTCCCTGAAAGACATTAAATGTAATTGGGGTTTATATAGACAAAGACCACCGATATGAATAACAAATCACTTCTGCATGTCCTGACTACAGACGTTCAGAGAAAAGCAACCATCTGTATTCCAGGTGTCATTTATAAATCTCTGCCTGCTCATGTATTGTAACAGCTGTTTGATTATACCTGATGCATTTATGCTTGAGTGATTTTTAAGTTGTTGATTATGTTGTACAATGTACGTCATACTTTATTCATAAATGAAATATGATTGTAAGACATATTGGGGGGTTTACAAAGGACTTGTTTCATTTTAAATGCAGGTTGCCTTATAGGAGCCAACATGTTAAGATCACATGACCAACCAAATGTTACTTATTTGAAAAAGTGTCAGTTTAAGTTTAAAATTCCGAGATAAAATTTTAATTGACTGTTTTTGGCAAGAAAACATTTTTACTAATATTATAAGTGGACCTCATGGCAATGTTGTTGCTTAAAACTAAAATGTTTTCACTAAAGTCTTAAAAATAGATTTCATAAAACTAAAGATATACTGTACCCCTCTGGCCCTCTTTGGTCATTTTTGAAATGTAAAAAATCGTAGCTTCAACGGAATGAGATGACACTTGAGCCCCTTTCACACTGCCATTCCGCCAAATACATGGGTAAAGTGTTCCGGCAATTGTTCCCGGGTCGCTAGATTTTGCACTTTCACACTGCCAGTGATTACCCGGAATATGTGCATGCGTTTACCCGTAAAGATCCCATAATGACAAGTGACATCAGGGCGTGACGTGTAATGTACGAGTTGAAAACGTTAGGCACATTATACTTTCAGTGAAGCAAGCGAATGATCTCGTCGTCAGCATTGAAAGTGAGGAACTAACTGATCTCTGCTTCATTAGAGTTTGCACATATTTTTTAGTTGCGAACGTTGATCTTCCTTCAAAACAGCCGGTAAAAGAGTCACGAGGTAACATGCGTCATCACTTCCACACAGCATTACATCTGGCTTTTGTTCACACAGTGCTCATCCCGGGATTGAACCCGGCAATGTTACTAGGTCCCCGACCTGGGTTCAATGCCGGAATCAATCCTGGGACGTGTTTGCTTTCACACAGAAGGCAACCCGGCAATGTTCCGGCAATATGCCGGGTCCGACGTGCAGTGTGAAAGGGGCTTTTAGTTTTGTCACATTAGCAATATGAACACACAAAAAAAATCATGGACATTATTTGGATATGTTAAAGAGTAAAAAAAAAATACACTTACTTTCTTCGCGGTCAAAAATGACCGACATAGGAAATGAATGGGAAATACGAAAAAATTTGAAAACTCAGTGAATCTTTTGGTGGTACAAACTACAAATCAGCCACTGGTCAGGAAAAAAGTGTGCTGCAATCAAGGGGTGACTCTCCAGAATATCAGGAGTGCAAAATAGATACCAATCAATAAATGGAAAAAAATACAAAAGGGGCTCTCTCTCTCTCTCTCACACACACACACACAGACACAGAAATGAACCGGTAAGACTGCAAGAGAGCACATTGTCAGAATATGAGAAATCAATAAATGAAAACAAAAAAAAACAAAAGGCTTGCTTTCTCTCTATCTCTCCCTCTCTCTCACACACACACACACAAATGAACTGGTAAGACTGCATCAGAGTAACGAATGTTTTTTTTTTTCAAGTTATTGAAATAAAATCAATAAATCATAAATCCAAAAATCCAAAAGAGATTCTCATTCTCTCTCTCTAACATTTAAGTACATTAAATAAAATATTAATTAATTACAAAATGTTTGTATAGTGTTTTCAATGATCACTTTTCATTCCTTATTTTGTTAGATTTTTTAATTATCAAAAACTTAATAAAAATGCTTTCTATGTGTTCACTTTCTAACAAGATTTTAATGTTTGACTGTAATCATAATGTAAAACCTGATACTTATCTAACCAAAAATATCTAAACCTTGACAAAAAGTATTATTTTAGAATGTATATATTTCTAAATGCAAAACTTAAAAAAAAAAAAAATGAAGAGATGAGGTCTAAAAAACTATGGGAATCCAAAAGCCTGTATGTAGGGTGCTAATACAAGAGGTTACTCACGTCAAAAAATGGATTTTAAATGCTTTCACTCTATTTTAAAGTGAACTATTGCATTCATAAAAAAAGTAAATAAAGATATATATATATATATATATATATATATATATATATATATATATATATATATATATATATATATATATATATATAAATTCTAATGGAGAAAATAGCTCATGAAAAATTTTATAAATATAAAAATCATATATAATAATCAAAACATATTATTGAACAAAAATATATTACATTGGTTTTCCTGAAGGAAAAAAAAAAAGTAAAATTTTAAGGCTTTGGTCACTTTTGACTGCGAAGAAGGTAAGTGTGACTCCTAAACGAAGAGGACCAGAGGGTTAAAAAAGAGGAAATAATGAACCAAAAAAAAAAAAGCTAAACTACCGAAATTAAAATAAACTGAAAATAATAATACAATTCTAATAAAGAAAATGCAAATAAATACTGTAATACCATCATGCTTTTTTAACAAAAAGCATATTTAAGTGCATTGTGTGTAAACATGCATCCATTTAAGTGAAAGTGAAAGTGAAGTGACATTCAGCCAAGTATGGTGACCCATACTCAGAATTTGTGCTCTGCATTTAACCCATCCGAAATGCACACACACAGAGCAGTGAACACACACACTGTGAGCACACACCCGGAGCAGTGGGCAGCCATTTATGCTGCGGCGCCCAGGGAGCAGTTGGGGGTTCGATGCCTTGCTCAAGGGCACCTAAGTCATGGTATTGAAGGTGGAGAGAGAGCTGTTCATGCACTACCCCCACCCACAATTCCGTCCGGCCCGAGACTAGAACTCACAACCCTTCGATTGGGAGTCCAACCCTCTAACCATTAGGCCACGACTTTAATACAGTAATTATTCAGTAAAATCTGAACGGTACTGTACTGTTCCAAATGTCTTCTTTCATAGATTCTGTTTTGTATTCTCTATCCCTGTCTATTAAATTTCTTGTGAATAGCTAAAAATCTGATATGATTTGCTCTTTGGCAGGGACTCGGAGCACCTGTGGGCACCATGCTAGGTGGGTCAAAAGATTTCATACAGAGGGCAGTACGTGCCTGCCAGGCACTTGGCGGTGGGATGCGTCAGTTGGGTGTCTTGGCAGCTGCTGGTAAGATTGCCCTGTCAGACATGATTGGCAGACTGGAGGAAGACCACAGGAAAGCCAGAAGCTTTGCTCAAGGTGACAGAACCCTATATTTCCTTCCACAACACTGTAAAAGCATTGTAATGATTTAGTTAGCCTTTGCATGATGAATACCATTTTTGTTAGACCATAATAATTATAAAATAATTAAAGGAATATATTAAGCATAGAAATTAAGCATACTCTTATTCACAGTAGCTGGAATTAGTTCATTAGCACCACCGTTTTGTTAGTCATCTAATTACACTTATTCACATTTGGCCATAATGCTTAGTAAATCTCTACGACTGAACATAGATTATTTAAAATCTCCCTGCAGTCACCAATTTTATCTCTTAAAACTCATCATAATTTCATAATTAAAATAAAAGGTTTTTTTTTCTCATGAAAATAATTTATAAATGTCCTAAAATGGCTTTAACGTAACTCCCTTTTAGAATACAAGTAAGCATGAATATGCAAACTAGTCCCCACCTCCACCCAGTTACACCAGATCAGACTTCCTGATCCATGTTAACTTAAGAAGTAAACGCTACACAATGACAATTTGCAATATTGGATCGATTCAGCCATGCATGTTTTAAAAACTGATTCTGAAGAGGAAGAGCGAATTATACATGGTTTTCTAGAAGACAATGTATTTTATTTATCACTCTCTACAACATTAGACACATAGTCGTAATTGAGATCATTAGCCTTTGGCTTGATTACATTATCAAACAGCTAATAATTAGGACATCAAACATACTAATTACATAAGCGCTGTTTTGAACTTACAGTTTGAATTCGTTCACTGGTCCTTGGACTTTCCAGGAGTTTACCGGTTTAAAATTGTGTGATGGCAAAAGCCTGCTTCTTTTCATTTTATTATTCTATTTTATGTTATTTTTGTTATAAAGTACTGATTCAAAGTAGTAATCAATATTTTTTTATTATTCTACTACTCTGCATGCCTCCCCTGACATGCTCTTGTGCTCCACACACTCCGCTTGCATTTTTTCAAGTGATTGGTCAAGATGAGAGGTGATCCCGTGTGGGTAGTGATTGGTATAGTGTCCTTTCTAATCATATATGGGATCATATAATCACCCAGATCCTGACGCTTTTACTCTGAGTACCTGCAACATGTCAGAAGTGCAGGTACTTTAAAGGCACTGGTACTTCATACCAGTGTGTACCAGCCCACTTCAAGCACTGGTGGTTTGTTTTTCACACAAGCAATTGTGTGACCACAAGCCTTGGAATACAATACACATATAAGTCATATCAACATAGTGCCCTTTTTGAAGCTTGAAAGTTCAGTCCCAATTCAGTGCATTTAAAATTGGATTATTTAAAATGCCCCTTTTGTGTTCCATTTGAAGATTCTGATGGAATGTATTTTGCCTTTTCTCTTGTAGCATTGTTAGAGTGTGACCCTCCTCTGTACCAGTTGGATCTGAACACTGTGGAAACCAACATTTTGAGGTTCCATCTGCGGGACACCCAGATGAGCCCGGTGGAGTTCTGCAAGCGGATGGCAGGCGTAGATGAAGAAGAGGTGGAGGCTCTGGGCCAGGGGGTCAAGGTTCTGATGTTCCCCCATCTCAGGGGAGCAGTCAGGGCTGTGTGGCATCTGGGCATCAGCGAGGAAGACACTCAGCTGGCTATACTGAAGGCTCAGTTTGTGGCCCAACAGCACAAACTTAAGTCGAGCAGGGCATCTTGATAAGAGCTTTTGACCAATCAGAGGTGTCTTCACACCAGTCTTTTGGTCCCAGGAACCTTTTTAAAAAAAGGTAAAACTGCAAAATGACTTAACTGTATTCACTACTGAAGGATCTGATTTACATTCATCATATATTTTTGTTTTACTTTACTTTCTTTTAAGTTCATTTATTCTTCAGTCGTTCATTTATAGTCATTTTATTATTCCATTAAATCAAATCATATAATCATTATAGACATTATATATTAATTTAGTTGATTTGTTTGTTATATATTGTCGTATATTATTGCTTTTGATATTATTTTTCCATTTTGGTGCAGTTTTATGACTGTATTTTTCAGGCGCTGTTTGTCTTTATTAAGAAGAGATAAGAGGGAATATTTATGGAAATTCAAGGTTTATGGTATGTTGTTGTGAAGCTGTTTGGTATAACACTACTTGTTGTGATTTAGGAGCATTGAAAAAGAATATTCAATAAACTCTGCTACTTTTTAATCATCATCACTTTGACTTCAGCTTCTGATCTTCACTAGTTTTGTTCAGTCAGCTTCTTGGCTGAAAGAAGGCTGTTAATATGTTTTGGGTATTAGACTATTTTGCTGACTAGCTGTTCTGTTACCAGACAAAACATATATTTTCTGGCTGGATCTTATCGGGGTCATGAACTGAGAAACCAAAATTCCCTTGATTTATTTACATAAGAGGTCACTGTACTATAAAAACACAATGAACAAGTTTCAGAAAACAGCAACTTGTACTGAAGGCAGAACTAACCCTAACGGATGCATTATATTAAAAATGCAATTTGGTTACCCTATTCTCTTGTGAAAACCTGCACCCTCAGGAATGTATTGTGAATTTCATGGTAATTATGTTACTATATATGTATACAGGGGTTATTGGGATGTTTTGGTTATGGGTAAAGTTTCACTATCAATAGGCACTGCTGTCTTATTGGCTAAATACTGGTTTGATCATCATTCCAAGATTTGGATGCAGGTTTTCTTCTGATACACTGAATGAAGGTAGTACTAAAGGTTCAAAGTTCAGATACATGGAAACCACCTCCACCATGATGGACTATAATGAATCATGATTAGCTTACACCTGACTACAGTTTAGTCACTAGCTGAATGGGCTCTGTTTATCTCTACAGGTTATAATGAAGTCAAATAATTAAAAAGTTTTTAAAAAAAAGAGCAGACTCTGTTTTCCTCTCACTGCAGTGACGTGTTCATAAAACACAGTTTTGTATGTTTTTTTAAACCTTTTGTTTTATGTGGACACAGGAAGTGTCCTCATAAACCATGTTTACGTTGTAGTACCCATGTCATCATAAGTACACACACTTTTAATGGTTTCCCACAATAAACTATTGACTGACATTTGAATCTTGTTTAAGTGCATTATTTGAACAGCAGAAGCAATTTGAGGCCTTTTAAATAGACACATTATGGCTGGTTTTATTGTTTTTATCAAGTGTTTTATAAGTGTTCTCCATAAGGATAAGATGTAGTCATGTAGAGAAGGATCATCATGAAAAAGCAGAGATTTACTGCAGTAAATATCAGAAGGGGCTCAGAGCCACAGTCTAATCTTGGCTGAAAATGCAGATAATGTTATTGGTGTAGCATGCACGAGGAATTAATTGACTTGATCTACAAACTTTTTTAATTACACATCCCTCAAATAATTTTGGTCATTTGAATTAATTATTTTGCGGTTTTCAATAACCCTCAAAATTTAGTCAAGACATTGTAAATAATATCATGGCTGACAAGTCTATATCTTTTTTTGACATCCAAAAATTGCATAACTTATGCAGAATAATGTGCACAACATCAGTGGAGTAAGTGTGGGCGACAAAACCTGTCAGGAAAATGTCAGGTTTTATGCCAATTTTAAAATAAAAGGAACATAAATAATTATATTTTGCTTAAAGATTTTTTTTTTTTTAATTTTCATGAGAATTAAGCAGATTTCATAGTTTTTATATTCTCACTATAATGCAAAGCAGATTATCATTTTTATATTCTCATTACCATATACAGTATATAAATTAAAAAGGTATTTATATATAATGGAAGTATTTGTTGTAGTGATTTGAATTTGTGCAAATTTGAATGTATTTTATTGAAAAATAAAAAGAAGTAAACAATTGCTGTACTGTACTGTAGATTTCACATTAATGGAAGTAGTACAATGTTAAGTGCATTATGGTAAAGAATTGGGTAAAATATGAAATTGTCCTAAAACTAACATCACAAATGCTAAATATTGTATGCTCATTAATGTACACTTAATTTTGTGGTGAAATTTGGACATTTGAGTGGCTTTGTGAGACTGGCCTGTTTGCAGTAATTTGTATTTTCTGCCAATTAAAGCCATTTTATGATTTTTGTAATGTGAAGTCTGTTATAATAAATGTGCACATTAAATTACACTACGGAATGAAAAGTGAGATAAATATAAAAAACTTAAATAGTAAAACTGTTGACTGCTGATAATCTCATTGGGATTAATTAATGGTTGTATTTATATATGCTGCATGTGGTTGCATAAATACCAGAGAATGAATGGGCACATTGATAGACTGCATATACGGGTGAAACATCTCATGATGGAAAAATACTGCCATGTGCCATTATGGAGTGAGCCACAAGGCCAGCCCAAAGGAACATTAATTTCAGCCTTGTGCGGTCTGCTAACGCTCTGATGGGGCTGTGTACGGCTGATGGGGTGGACTAATCATCTACTTATGGAGGAGGCCACAAAAGCAGACTGTCTCCAACAGAAATTCAAAATTATTCAGTGAGGGCTTGAGTGCTATTACTGGACTCAATGTATTCATCTAAAAGATGTCAAACATTTTATTAGGGATGGCAACAAAGCAGAATTTATAGTTTGTGAATAATTCAACGAAGAACATTTGCATCTGTTTGGGATGCAGCATTTGGTAATCTATGTTTACAGACCAGACTGGTCTTTAAATGAAACCGCTGTAATAAGACAAATTAACAATAATCAATTTCGGTTTGGAAAGAAGCATCAAGACCAGTGTTTTTTCAATTAAAAAAGGCAGTCTCATCACTCACTTGTTCAATTTTCTTTCCACACCTGAAAATGAAGTTGAACGATTCTGATTTCTTGTCTCTGCCAGAGTTTGTCACCCTCTGAAAGTGTTAAAATAGACCTATGACGTCTATAGCATACTGTTATCCTGCATAGAAAACATTTAAACCACAGGGTGCTGCTCATTTAAGACAATACATTCTTTATGATTCATAAATTCATTCAGAGTGTATACTAAGAATCTGAATTTATAATATTGATTTTGAAATATAGTTGTCCCTGATTATTATTATCTATCTGTAAGTCACGTTTGCCCTTTGGCACACAAATATGTTATTCTTCAAACATTTTTGTAAAACAAAAGTAAAAAAAAAAAAAAAGTTCAAATACAAAAACCATTACATACAGACAATTCAGTTAAGCTTTAATCTTGATGAATATCCAAAAGCATAATGTTCCTCACTGTTGCCATAAACCAAAATCAGAATAATAAAAATTACAATATAACAACTAGAAATGACAAACAACAGCAGCTACTAATGAAGCTAAAGTGCAAAGCACTTAAACATAAATTAAAATGAGAAGATTGTATTAAAAGCAAAACACTGTTTATGAGAACAGGATTTTAAGAACAACAGCATTCACAAGACATAGCTTCTCATGGATTATGAGATGTCTCTCGGCATTGCAGATTTAATCTGATTGTTTGGGTTTGATGGATAGAAATGAAAGACAAATAACTATCATTAGATATGATCCATCTTAGCACTTATTTCCTAAACGCGACAGCCTGACTCATGAAAAGATCAAAGTGAAAAAAAATCAAAGCACTCAATCATTAAATGTTAAGTTTCAGAAGCCTGAATATAACACATCAAAGTAGAAATATCAAATATAAAGCAAATCAAACCGCAAAATTCAAATGAATTTTGTTCAGAAAAGCCTTTTCATAAACTACACAAATTTTAAATGAACAATGGATGGCTGTAAAACATACATTTAGGTCAAGCTTCCCGTTACATGCTCCGTTCATAATGTAAAATCAAGGATAATAATAGCAAGAGAAAAACAGTGAACACACAAATCATGGAAAGCAGCATAATAGATAATACAATTTAGAGGTGCAAAACACATTCAATTTACAGTAGCAATTACAGTAGCAATTATCAACAAAAGATATGAAAATGAGCCAGACAGTTCGCCTTTAAAGTCTATATGCTATAAATTGTAAAAGAGAAAATAAATGAAATTTACTTAACAGTTCTGATATTCACATCCGATATATTTTTTGCATATTGCAAAGGGCAATTTGGTTGTCCATATCTACACTACAGTACTAGTCAAAAGAAATGTTTTTCATGATTTTAAGCACGTGAAATTAGTTTTGAAAACAAAACATACTTTATATTTTTTTCATTGTATATTTGCTAACGATGTGAGACAGAGAGGAGGCCTTACCTTGACAAATACTGACTACCTTGCCTGAAATGGACATGTATGGTTCAAGGAGGTGGTGGTGAGTCTCTATATAGGGGCGACAGACTCTTCATACTGAGTTAAAGGCACCAGCCTGACAGCCAGCAGTAGGAGAAGACCAGTGATCACCTCCAGAAGAAAGGAGATCCAGGCCATGCCCATAGACCAGCCGAATGATGTGTGCACTTGAGCCATTTGCTCACGGCCCATCCGCCTTTCAGTTTCTTCCAGAGCCTTCTGAGAGTACCTGATGTACAAACTCACCCCAGAGAGAGTGAGAAGACCTGAGAAAACACATGCACAAGCACGCATGAATGCACACACACACAAATAAAACCAATTAAGCATCATTTAGACCTTAGACTTCTTGTTCTATCAGAGGATACAAGGCATTCTTCACTTTGTTGTGTACAGTAGATGATGGATGTACAGTAGATGGATTTTAAAAAGACAATTGCATATTAAGATGTGGGCTAAAAATGGCTAGCAGTCTTAATTCAGCAGATTAGTACATTCAAATCTAGTCGCTTTTATTATGCTTGGCAGTTTCTTTTAATCAATGACAAGAAGTTGATAGAACATTGGATGTGTGTGGGCTGTGATGGTTTTACCGTCTTCAATGCCACATTCATATCTGTATTCAGTCATGAGCATTGAAGCCAAAATAGCTTTTTACTGTGCAGAAAGACAGGTATTTTGTACCTACAGTATAATAACTTCTGTGGTGCGTTTTGCTTGACAAATTTGCATATTGCTATATTGCATTTAAAAAAGCACGATTTGATATTTTGTTGTTTAATGAAACTAAATTCATACATTTTTAAGTGCATAAATGCCATGCAAAACATAGATGCAATTTTTTTTTTAAATGAGTAATTTAGCATTTCATCACTGACCAAAGGATCGTCTGCAGTGAATGGGTGCCGTCAAAATGAGAGTCCAAACAGCTACTAAAAACATCACAATAATCCACAAGTATAAAAATAAGTAAGTTTAAAGTCTTCTGAAAAGCTGTTTGTAGTAAACAATAAAACTTGAAAATATGAGTTCTCTATCCATAATATTGCTTTCTCCAGTGAATAAGTCATTTCGACTGAATTGGGAGAGAAATATACACAGATCAAGTCCTGTTTATAAGCAAGACAACTCTAAACAAATACATTGGTGGATTATGGTTTGAGAAAAGAACGGGGGATTTACTTTTTCACTGAAATAAAGTGTTATTATAGTATTTTGTTGATGGATTAAAAAAAAAAAACTTTAAATGATGGATTTGTATTTGGATAAAGAAACAAACTTGTCTACACCTTGGATGGCTAAAGGGTGAATGTATTTCAGTAGCTGAGTCTCCAAATAATTTTATGTAAAACAAGGTTGCTATGCTTTACTGATACAGGTCTTTATAAGCTTCTGCTTCAGTTGTTAAATGCCAGTAACGTTTTTTTGCAATTGTGTTAAATTGCCTGGATCCAGGGATTTTATTCTCACTCATTCAATCTCATATTTTACTAATAAAGCTCCCAACTTAATGTTTGCATTATGTAAGTGATTTATTTTAATAAACCCATATTTTGAGCTGGCAAAAATGACTCACCTCTTTCTGTAATCAGCTGAACCAGAGCTGAATGATGCTCTTGCTGAACATCTCCCTAAACGATGCTCTTACTGTAAGCGCAGAGCCATAAACACACATGACTAGTCTATCACATCTGCTCTCAGAATTGAGAGAAAGCATCAGCAATATAAACAGGGAGGAAGTCAAACCAGCTTCCTGTGGCACCCTGCAGTGCCTGATGATTCCAAGACGAGAACCATTATTACCAAATCTTCATTAAAACAGAATGTGCTGATGTGGATAAACAGCAGCAGAAATCACATCTAATTAAACACTGACAAAATGAGAATGGATTTCCATATCAGCCATAATATGCACATAAAATTAAGAGCCAATAAACAGAGTGTAACAGTTTCTAATTAGCATTGCCAAGAGTCTAGACGGGAACAAATTGACTTGTTTTTGATCTTACATTTGTCGGTTCATTTAGAACAAACAGTTTGTACTATCCAGGAAAGAACTACTTATTATTTTATACAACACTGTGTGAGTAACAAATCACAGCCTGGTGAATAGATGCACTGATATTCTGAGTAGTATTTTGAGTAGTTTTCTGATCTTACTTATCAGCTGTTTGGACTCATTATTAATTTCTTAATTGTTGGGTGAATGATTACTTTAAAAGCAGTATCTTATGAGAGAAAGAATGAAGTACACTCCATGTGAAATTCTAATATTTCTTTAAAAATGCATCCATATTTGTATGTGATAACCAATCAAAAAAATAGAGGACATGCCAAAAAAAAAAAAAAGACAATACAAGTAAGTAACAAGGCAGATGCCACAATTTTAACCGTCCATTTACATTCCAAACTTCACGGTGTTAAAACACTTGCCATGCGCTCCTTATTACCACAGTGACAAATGCTGGGGTTCATTAGCTGATTCCTTTAAGGAAACCGTTATTCAAGTCATGTGTCTTCAGGCTACATAGTGAGAGGACACTCTCAGATACAAGCTTTGAGATGCATTTTGGTGTCGGGGTAAAGAGCAAGCCAGCTATGTCTCAACAATGACTGTGTGTGTATTTTTGAAGATCAAAGCAAAATTCTCCTGCCTGTGATACTTAAGTTGCTTTGGGATTTCTTGCAGGGGTCTCAGGAAATGAGCTCTGGATGTACTCAGCATGCATTATTATTCTGTTTTATTATTTTTTTCTGCTCATGCATGTGTTCATGGAAGAACAAAAGAAATAAAATCCCATTTAAATGAGAGACTGATGCATGGTCAGAATTACTGAGCGCTGTATTATTCTTACATAAATCTATCCAGATTTCTTTTTTTTTTTGGTTCCACCTTATCCTTTTACCTTAAGATTGCCCATTTCAATCACAGAAATAGCTGGGGGGAAGTTCTCTATTATCCTATCAATTTCATGAGAGGAAAATGGTGAAGCGCAATAACTTCAGTCCCATAAGACTCTGACATTACAATTATTCCAGGTGAGTAACGCCTTCAGTCTTCCAGTATTTGAATGTCATTCAGAGAACTGCAGAGACAACTGTTTGAACTTGAACTTTGTTTATCTGTGTTGTAACCCATCAGTCTGCAGACAAAAGCTGAAATTGCCTTAGATTAAGTAAGAACACGAAAAATAAAAAAATAAAAAAATAGTGCTGTATGAGCAAGGTCACTTTTATCTCAATTTCGACAATTCCTTTTTCTACAGACAATTTAACTTTCTAGCTATTAGTGGTGGTGAAAAATAAATATGCTACTCCAGTAGGTGGCAACAAGTGAATGTATATATAATTTAATTAGGATTGTATTTATGTGAAACAACTCCATCACAAACTATTTTAACAGATCAATAGCTTTTAAAAAGTAGTGGAGACAAGGGAAGGACATTCCGGAATACTTTAAAAAGGAATTACAAATTGTATGGTCTTGTTAGTTTTCACGTGACGTCAGACCCTTATAATTGCCAACCTGGAAGACAAAACAAGGCTTTACTCCATTGACCGCTAGTTATTTTTACATGGTTTGCATTAAGTAATGTAGATTTAAAATGCTGATTATAACACAAAATTCAGTATACACGTTACTGATGATGCATACTTTGTACAGGCAAGCAGATGAACCCAGAATACAAACACAACGTTTATACATTAAACGGTTTCCCATAGAAAACCATGTAGTGCATTATGTTCATATTATGGGCTTATCTGCTTGCCTGTATAAAGTAAGCATAATCAGTAAGGTGTGTACTGAAATTGTTCTTTTAATATCACTGTTTTGAATACATTAAGTGTTTTTCACTTAGTTTTGCTGCGCTGTTTAGTGATTAAAATATTGCAGCATTGCATATAATATGGATTGCAAATGGCCAAAACTTGCAATTTATTCACATGTCTTTGTTTTATTCTTTTGAGGGGGGATTTAAATATTTGGGGCTTGGAAACAGATGGAAAACTGAGAGCCTTATGCTCGTTTTATAGGGATGTTTTGCCCTCTGGGTATTTGAGTCAGACA
This sequence comes from Carassius gibelio, assembly GCF_023724105.1. NCBI lineage: Eukaryota > Metazoa > Chordata > Actinopteri > Cypriniformes > Cyprinidae > Carassius > Carassius gibelio. Next base: position 6,566,133 of record NC_068407.1, read on the forward strand.
CGTGACTGAAAGCTATGAATTGTAGGCTATTGAATGGTCATCATCAATGAATGCAATTCAGGTGTTTCTGTTGACAATTTTTTTTCTCTCTCTCTCTCTTTCTGCAGGAAACACATAAACTGGTATGTTTGATTTTATAACAGCAGAGGTTTACTGAGTTAACCATTGCATTCATTGGGTCAAACTTACTGCACAGGAGGAAATATGAAGCGGATCCAATCAGGAGTGTCCGGCTTCTGGCCAGGGAACTGACGAGACCACAGATACCTCCAAACACCAGCATCACCAGACTCAAGGGCAGCAAGATGGCAATCACACTATGCATGACTTAATGAAGTAAATCATAGCTGTTTAGCTACACAGAAATGGCTTATAAAAAAAACACCTAACATCTCATCCATACAAATGTAAAAAACGATGTCTCAGAGAAACATTTACAGACAGATTTATTTCATAATTAAACAATGCAGCACAATAAGCTGTTTTTTTTTTATAGAGAGAGTTAAGGTTGTTGTGTTAATGAAATGGGTTTACAACACTCACTTTCCATCTGCCTTTCTGATTCTGAATATCCAGTGTCTTCTGTGTGACTTTGGACATCTACAAAAACACAAGAAAATCACCAGGGTGAACATTATGACTGCTCTTCTTGTTAACCTCGAACCTTTTTTTCAAATACGTTTCAGTGACCAAATAATAAGGTCTAGCCAACATAGCGCTAAATTTCTGCGCAGAACTCACAAAATTCGATTTAGCGTGAGGAGATAACCATAGCAACAGCTGCTCGATCAGTGACTGGTACATCGATAAAAAAAAAATGCTCAAATATAAATGAAAAGTAGTGAGTGTGTTGCCTAAAAGGTGTTTCAGATAGCTGAGGCGCAAAATTACAAACTGGGATGCACTTGCATAAGACGACGAACCTTCAGTGCGCCAAGAAAGTTTTAGAGATTTATATACAAAATTGATTTTATATGTAATTTAAATGGTCAGTTTTAAACGTATTACTGGGCTAGATGTTGTACTGTGGGTGCAAACTCTATTAAATTATTTGTAATACTTATCCAACTATGCCAGGAAAAGTCCTGGAAATCAATTGGTCAAATGAACAGTAGGCTACGCACACCAGTTAAAGCTTAAGATACCACCAAATGAATTAAATGATCGGACTATGATCAGAGGCAACTCACGGATCCTCACGAGTAAAGACTTGAGAATTAAAATTAAGCGTCATACCGTCTGTAACTCCCCAAAGTCCAGAGTTAGTGCGCGCCGGGTCGGTGTGATTCGTGCGCTTGTCCTCGATGATGTACCAGTATTCACCCGATTCGAACGTTATCACTCGATTGAATGGGGCGTTATCAGCGGTTATCAGCCCATAGAAATGGGCCAGGAGGGGCCTCCTGCATCTACTAGTAGGCTCAGAAGGCCGTGATCATCCATCCAAATGGTTGATCACCCACAAATATACAAGAGAAGACTCCAGATCCAATCCCAGAATTCCTGCTCACCGGTAATCGGAAGTCTACTGGACGAATGCGGGAACGTTGCGATATTTCCTGCTTAATATTTTCAGGTAAGACTATTAAAATTATAAAACTGAGCATTTAAACTGTAATGGAAAACAATACATACACTCGTATTGCGTGTCATGATTGTTGATATGAGATAACCGTATTGCGATGTGTCTGCAAACGTTATCGCTAGATCATATTACGTTATTAGCGTGTCGTTATGTTAACGTTGCATGCTTTATGTGAGCATTAATGTTGCTAATATGAGTTTGTATTTACGTCTGAAGCTAATGGGGGAATTTAGTTTCTAGTTAAACTGTCAAAATGACTTTTTACACTCTTACAGGCTATTGTGTATGCTCGATAACTCCTCACTGAAGCCAGATCATAGGACTAATATAACCCATATCGACTTGAGGGAAATATTAAACACAAGACGTATTTTACGGCTGTTTGGAAACCTTGGGATCTTGACTAGAGTGTAAAATAAAGTTCTGTGGGTTTGGATCTATCTATCTATCTATCTGTCTGTCTGTCTGTCTGTCTGTCTGTCTGTCTGTCTCTTTCTCTCTATACTAGCTAGCTAGCTGTGTATATATTTATATAATTTATATATCTATCTATATATATATATATCTATATATATATATATCTATATATATATAGATATATATATATATATATATTTAGCTGTCTGTCTGTGTCTATCTGTCTGTCTCTCTCTTTCTCTCTCACTCTCTCTAAAGCTTGCTAGCTGTGTATATATTTATATAATTTATCTATCTATCTATCTATCTATCTATATATATATATATATATATATATATATATATATATATATATATATATATACATGAAGCGTCATGAAACAGATTTTCATGATAGTATTTGGGAAGTACTTCACTCACACAAATTGCATTCATCAGTTTAAGAATGCTGAGTGTATTGAAAAGAATAATCAGGGCATCTACTTTACACGTTATCTTGTTTTTACAGAGTTGTTACAGATAAATGGTTTTCACAACCCAAGTACTGATTGTCGTTGTATGAATTTACTTTAAAAGGAGATGCTGACTAATGCGTTTAGTTTTCTGTGCATCTATTTTTTCTTCAGGCACAATGAATGATATTAAAGGCAGGTGCGCCACATTGGGGGAAGATGCAAAGCAGAAATACATTCAAGAGGCAGCAGCACTGAGGGCACATGAGGTGAGGGATGCCCGAATTAAAATGCACTTAAAGAAGCTGAAGTTAGAGGTTTGGAAACAGGATTCATTTGCTAAGCATTAGTGGTATTCTTAAAGTATTAGATGGAAGGATGATCAACAGCAATTGTGGTGTGTGCAGAACATTGTGTTAGACAACTGGATTGTTTATCTCTAGTTTTTATCATAATTTCAAATGAGTTCGTTACAAAAAAGTATTCCAGCTGATTTTTGTTTACAAGGCTATCAACATCAAATATTCTCACATTGAAGAAATTGTCAAAGACTCATACCACCATATCAAACTTGAAGCAGCTGAAGAAAAAAGTGGTCATGAGATTTGTTAAATTAAAATGTAGTTACCCCTCTGTTTCAGGTTTGATTTACATCCATTTCTGAAACGAAAAACCCAGAGTTTTCCTAAAGATCTGAGATGAATTGATGTACAATACCCACATATTCCTTTGACAACAGTTAAAAATGAACAAGCTGCCTTTGAGATGTTGCTTTAAATATAGTGATGAGTATGATTTAAACTAACTGGCTTGACTTTCAAAATATTTGTGTTTTTCCTTTGGTAGATGGAGGCAATTTGTGCTGTGTCTGCCGCATCCATTTTGATGATAAGAAGAAGAATGCAAGAAAGAAGTGGCATTCATGGCTTTAAAAAGAACATGTGCGTTCACTGCCAGGGTCAAGACACCATGCAAACACCCTGAAGATGTATCTTGTTACTTGTTTGGGTTGTTTTTACTGTGTTGACGGCCCCCAACCCATCCATACAAACACACACACACACACACACAATACATACATATGCTGCAAATTTATTGTAATGACCACACTTCACACGTAAGAAGAAAATTTTGATCTTTTTGTTATTTTCATTCACCCCATTTTTATTTATTATTGTTGTTTGTTGGCACCATCAATGTGTTCTCCTTTATACAGGACTTATGTGGGGACCAATAAAGTTATATTGTACTGAATTGAGTCTACATGTTTTTTATTTATATATATATACACCTGTTTCATCATTGGTTCAGTAGGGCTGGGTTTTAGCAAGGACCTCACCTTAATATTCACAACAGTGGGTCAGAGTATGATTTCATGTTATGATTAGATGCTTCACATAACTTTATATTTTTCACAGTTTTGCTGTCAGTAGGAGATGCTTGGCAAAAAAATATATTGAAAAGATGGTTACTGGTACTTGTAGAAACTTTGGTATACAGCTGAACACTACAATTTATTTATTTTAAATTTAAATGGTTTCTATGGCATTGCTTACTTCCACTCTGAAGTATTTTCTTCACAATTACTGTTACGCTTTTATTTTAATGATAAACATTTAAGAGAAAATGTGAAGGGTATCATTTTATCTGTGTTAAGGATATCAATTGTTTCTCCTTGGATTCAGATAAATAAAGTTTATTGTCAGTTTATGTGAGGGAGGACTGGTGTGTTCCACTTTTGTTTGCAGTTGTCTGCCGTGGGTAGACTACATTTAATTCAAAGTGCTGTCGGTCAATTATATTATTATATATATAATTAATTATACATTTTAAATCTGATTAGTTTATCTGGTTTGCAAATTAGGGTTGTAAAATTATATATTTACTGAACATATAAAATATCTAGTATAGACAAACTATTAATTACATTGCATCTAGATGAATGCAAAGAAATTAATTGACATGCTTTCAAACATGCTTTTTAAATGACACATGAGTTTTGGTAACATGGACAGAGAAAACATTTAATGATCTTCTGCTCAGAAACCTTGTAAAAACTTTAACTTTTACCAGCCATTACCAGCATTCTTCAAATTATCTTTTTTTATGTTCAACATAAGAAAGCAACTCATACAGGTTTGGAATGACATGAGGGTGAGTAAATGATGACAGAATTTTCATTTTTGGGGGAACCATCCCATAATTAGATTTGCCACATGGGAACCAAACAGAAATGCAAAATGAGTCTCTCTCTGTGTGTGTGTGTGTGCGGACAGGGTATTTGTCATGTTGTGGGTTCATAAATCTGTTTACAAAGTCAGAAACAAACAAACAAGCAAATAGTTTCTTTTTATATAGGCTATGGCTATTGAGCCTTCAAATAGCTCTCTGAAACTACACCCGAGATGGCTTGTGCATGTGAAATGAGAAAATTAAAACTTTGTGGTAGAGCTAAACCATATACATTGTTAGAAAGGTCTTGACCCAGAGAGTAACATATGTAAGTATGAAGATTCTACATAGCTCCTGTTCTGAAATACTGACCTTTGAAACATCACCTTGGTGCATATTTGAAGGCTTATAATAAAGCAATAAAAAGGGCTACACACATGGGACTAACTGTTATAGAGAGCTCTTGTCCTCATTTATGATGTAAATATAGTCAACAGCTCTGGATATTGTCAAATCGGGTTAAAAGTAATTTGAACCCATTTAAAAGTTAGACATTTAAAATCTGTTTACATAGATATGTTTACAATCCGCCTAAACTCCAAACTGTACTCTCAACTCACTATTTGCAATATCCAATTCTAAGAAATACACGATTTTTTAAAAAACTACAATTCCCTATAGCTACTCAGTGCAGCTTGATACAAATCAAGCACTGCAGTTGTAGTATCTGGTTTGCGAATTAGGGTTGGAAATTAGGGTTGTAAAAAGATATATCTACTGAATATATCAAATATCTAGTACAACCAATCTATTAATTACGCTGCATCTAGATGATTTACGTTAAGAAAATCTAAATATATTTGTTTATTTAAGACTTTTTAACCGAAATGTAGAACGTGCAAACCCCGCCCACAACACAATGCACTTCCGTAACCTTCTGCTACCAAAAATGTATTTCTCTGAATCGAAGGAGAAATGTGCAAAAGTTATATTAACATATCTTATTGTTGAGTTATCTGTTTGTTGTTGTTTTTTCGTGGACAAATGTTGAATTCATCATTTTAAAAAAAGTGTCTTGTGAATAAAATACTTTTGGACGGAAGTACGTTATGCAAGCCACGTGGTTTCAGCAATAGCAGCGTAACAACCATGGCAACGAACAACGAACAAACTAAATGTAATATACATTCAATGAAAGAAGAAAGTGAAAATAAAACGAAAACAGCCAATGGGAAGAAGAGAAAAAATGTGTTAAATTACATAGGCTTGGATCTGGAGAATTTCAAGCCAATAACAGTTATGTAGGAACATACTGAATGTGGCACACTGTCACATACGGATTATGACTGTAAATTCATTGTATGTTATTTATTAAGTAAATTACTTTTCATTGACTTTAAATGTGCTGTGAATAAGTGCAGAGCACCATGGCTAAAAACATGGCTGTAACTCATAGAGTCAATAAACCTCTATGTTCCCTTTTATTTTATGTTTTTACAAACTCATAGTTGCTTCAGAGGATTCAAGATCCAATAATTTATTTTCATTTCAACTCAGTCGAAGGGGATTTTGATGGTGAGCTCACAAAAAACAAAACACCTCCCACACATTTGTACATTACAGTAAATAACATATTACATTATGGTAAACACATTTTTTTTTTTTTAGATTAGATTAGATTCAACTTTATTGTCATTATGCAGAGTACAAGTACAGAGCTAATGAAATGCAGTTAGCATCTAACCAGAAGTGCAAGAATATAGTGTTTTATATACATAAAAGTGCAGAGTAAGTAAAGCTATGATATACAGAATGTACAGTGGAGTTGCTATATACAATATTGATCAGAGTATATACAGAATATAATATGAATGCAATGTAGGGATTGTATGTACATTATGAACAGAGCAATGAAGGATTATATAAACATTATGAAGAGCAGGAACGTGAGAACAGTGGTAATAAATAGACAGTTGGATGAGTGTGCAAAAATATTGTTGAACAATGTATTCTATGCAAAATAACAGTAGTGCAATATTTTTTATATAAATATTTTACTGTGCTTGTACAGTAACAATTATAGACAGTTTATTTTTTAATTTTGTACTCATACAGACAGACTAGTGGTGTATATGTATGCTTAAATACAGTGCCTAAGCTTTAAAATAGATCAGACCTAGTAAAACAACATGTCTGCACAAGTAACGCAGTAAAGTAATTATATTATATTATATTATAATACCTTGAATGAGAGCAGCTTACTGCAGTCCTAAATATTTAAGGAAAACATAGATTTATGAGAGGAGTAGTGATCTTTTTTCACAAGTTTTCACCTCGAGGCTTTGAGCTGTCAAGATGTGATAGCAGGTATTCCTCTAAGCATGCGGGTTCTGTGTAATGGATCAACCGCACTTGTACTGGAGCTTTGATTCCTCACAAGGCCAAAGTTGGCATCCAATGTGACAATCATATCTCCATCCGCCTGGAAAACAAACACTTACAGTAACACTGGTTTTGTACCCACACCAGGTTTATACATTTATACTATTACTATTCTATTACAATACTACATACACAAATTAACTTTTAAGTTTTATATTAATTCAGATTTTATTTCTATGACATTAATTTAATCAAACAAGAACCACGCTGGAATTATAACCAACCTTTGGACATGCTGGGCATATGGTTCCTTCATTTAATTGTGGGCAAATATCAACCAAACTTCTTTGTCGGAAGTGGTGATGCCTAAAATGGGATATGGGGTGTTGCGAAAAACCCTCAACAGAAACCTGACACTCCAGTGACAGAGAAACAGAAAGCTCTAGCAGAGGGATGGAGAAGGCGGTCTAATCAGAGCCCATATCTCAGCAGAGTACAGGTTTCTGGTTCACACGCACACATGTTGACTGTAACGGTGCAGAGCCGTCCTGCCAAATATAAAGAGGAAAATAACATAAAAACATAACCTAGTAGTACTATAGAGACTAACATATCAGTATAAATTAAATTAAATGTATGCATTTAGCAGACGCTTTTATCCAAAGCGACTTACAGTGGATTCAGGCTATACATTTTTACCTATCATGATAGTATATAAACTATAACTATCATGACTTTTTTTTTTTATTGCATCACAAATTTGATTAATTCCTTAAAGGAAATCATTACTCCACATGTAATATGATTGAATTCCTTAACCTGTCAATAAAATTAAATACATTAAGATTTTGTATCAGGTAAAATGACAAACCTGTGCTGACAATGACCTTCATGTCCTTTGTGTACACAGCATGGGTGCCATGGGCTTCAGGTAAATATAAGAATAACCCCAGGGAGGATGGCTCATAGTAAACACTCTGTAAGAAAGATGGATAGCTCTAATGTTTTTAAAACAACAAACTTGTGACACTAACAGTTGATACTGCATAGTGCTAAAACAATTTGAAGTATCTAATGAATCTGTTGACATTACTGTGAGTTTGCTGTCTGTATGCAAGTATAGCAATAGCAATGTAAGACTGTATGCTATTGTTCTTACAGTCCACTTTTCAGGAAGATGCAGTGAATTTCTGTGAATCCTCTTCAGGCAAACCTCACAGAACACTGCAGTGGAGCTGCACTCAATGCACCTATAATCAGCATGTTCTCGGGAGACAGCACACTGGGTAGTGACTGATGCTGAACATTCAAACGACACCTTAAGCATGTCATCCTTGACTGCATCCCAGGCATGAAGCTCTCTCTTCTTTGCCTTACTGTATGCACTCTCAGAACAGCTTGGTGTCGCATCATCAGGTTCAGCAGGTTGAGATGTAATAGAAGGGTCTGAAGGGTGGGTCTGTTTGTAGCTGGGCTGGGGAAGACCTTGACTGAGGTAAGAAAACTTCGCAGGGCCAGCGATAGACCTCCTCACCAACTTAATTTTAACGTTCCTGAAACGTGTGCTCATCTTAAGTGCTTTTCCCATATCTGAAATCAAAATATTTGACAATTATTACATAAAGCAAAGTGCAACCCGTACCGTACTTCTTATCACAGCCTAAAAGACAGAAACACATGAGTGAAAATGGGATGCAGTCAGATGAGGGATATTTGGTGTGATAGTTAGATAGATCCCGCTAGCTAGATAACTAGATATATAGATTGCAAGATAGATAGATAGATAGATAGATAGATAGATAGATAGATAGATAGATAGATAAATAGACATCGAGCTAGATCTATATCTAAAGATAGATTATATAAATAGATACACAGCTAGCTAGCTATATATATAAACTGCTCAAAAAAATAAAGGGAACACTTGTGGGTTATATTGTGTTGTTAAGTATTCCCTTTATATTTTTGAGAAGGTATATAGATAGAAAGACAGATCCAAAGCTTCCTGATATAGGATCAAATCCAGCCAAGCTTTGTTCAAACCCACAGAACTTTATTTTACACTCTAGTCAAGATCCCAAGGTTTCCAAACAGCCTTAAAATACGTCTTGTGTTTAATATTTCTCTCAAGTCGATATGGGTTATATTAGTCCTATGATCTGGCTTCAGTGAGGAGTTATCGAGCATACACAATATGCAATAAGCCTGTAAGAGTGTAAAAAGTTTTTAAATGTTTACAGTTTAACTTTGCGTTTAACTAGAAACTAAATTCTCCCATTAGCTTCAGAAGTAAATACAGCAACGTTAATGCTCACATAAAGCATGCAACGTTAACGTAACGACAGGCTAATAACGTAATATGGCCTAACGTTAGCGATAACGTTTCGCTATAAGGTTATCTCATGTCAACAATCATGACACGCAATACGAGTGTATGTATTGTTTTCCATTACAGTTTAAATGCTCAGTTTTATAATTTTAATAGTCTTACCTGAAAATATTAAGCAGGAAATATCGCAACGTTCCCGCATTCGTCCAGTAGACTTCCGATTACAGGTGAGCAGGAATTCTGGGATTGGATCTGGAGTCTTCTCTTGTATATTTGTGGGTGATCAACCATTTGGATGGATGATCACGGCCTTCTGAGCCTACTAGTAGGTGCAGGAGGCCCCTCCTGGCCCATTTCTATGGGCTGATAACTGCTGATAACGCCCCATTCAATCGAGTGATAACGTTCGAATCGGGTGCAGTATTCGGTTCCAATGGCAAGCGCTAAAGAGATGAAACTGAGAACACCCGTTAACCCCCCGCCGACGACCACGGAACCGAATGTAATTTTCATATCAGTCCGAATATATGCGGTTCTGCTTCAGGACAACCCAAAACCTAAGCTGAAAACCCTACCATGTGGCTGCGCGTCGCGAGCAGATACTGAACAGAAGGGTGCCAGGAGCTCAAGGAATAAATCGCGCGCGCTGCCCAACAGCTGGAATAAGTGATGCTGGCTGTCCATCCAATATGCATCCAACATGAAAGAGGTTATTACTAGAAAACTTTGTGCTGTTAAGAAAAAAAGACTGGTTGCTTGGACATTTATTCCTCACCGATGTGTTCAGTCCGTGTCCAACCAACACTGAGAGCAAGATTACTCATGACTGGTACAGAGGAAACATGACGTATAGTGCATTACCAACACCCTTCATGACATTATTCAATCATCCATCCTTTTTGTAATAAAAAAAATGCATACAAGTATGTTTCTATTTGTAAATACAAGTATTTCACACTGATTTCCCAAGATTTGTATTTTAGAGCTGCGCTGCCATTATCTTAATAACTACTATTGACTTCTCCTGACCTGAAAAGGTAAAGGTTGTTACAGCTACGAGATCTTTATTTATTTTTTTTTTTTTCAGTTTTTATAATTAACAGACAAACAAAGAAAAAGACTTAAAGAACAAGTCATAAGACTTATGTCCCTTAAACACTTTAAAGGGGCCATACGAGAGTATTGAATTAAGATCATTTTCAAATAAATAGTATGTGTATATGGTCAATTTCAACAGGTGGCTTGACATACAGATTTCATCAAGGTAACATTTATAAAACATACAGCATTGCATGACATACAAAAAGAAAAGAAGAAAGTGAGCTCCACAAAAAAATCAGACCACAGCAAAATTAAACTCTTTACTCTTCCCCCATCGCCGTCTGGATGATCTGAGCCCTCTTGACCTTCACCGCCTCTTCAAATTTATCAACCGCCTGTTTACATGATTTTTTCTGAAATAATTCAAAATATGTTACTTAATTCATACTCTTAGTCAAGTCACCTTTATTTATATAGCACTTTTAACAATACATATTGTAACAAAGCAACTGAACAGCATTTAATAGGAAAATAGTGTCAATAATGCAAAAAGTCAGTTCATGATTTAGTTCAGTGAATTCTCTAAGCATGTAAATGTTATAATCAAGTAAAATATACTAATATTTAGCTATGGAAATTTGGAAGATGCAGTTCTGTTGCAAAAAAATAAGACTTTAGACTCCAAATAAGATATATTTTATCAAAAAAGAAAAGGTCAAACCCAATTATATATTTTACTTGTTTATTTACTATAGGGGAAAATTAAGAGATATGCTGAGTGGCATTTAAAACAATACCTAACAACTGTTTACAACTGTTAATAATCAAGGAAATACAGAGGAATATAAATTTTTGAAGTATAATAAATTAAGTGTCCCGTAAGAGGGGTACGTTTATAAAACTAAAGCATAGAATATAAATGAGTAAATATATATAAACACAAATACATATAAAATATTGTCCACTACCATCACCTGATAGATGACAGACTTGATTCATTGCCCGTGTCACTTTTGTCTTGCTGAGTTGTGGTTTTATGGTAAATTAATTTAACTGCACTGATATTACCTGATGATAACAACGTTTGAACTGGATAATTACACTAACACTGAAATACTGAATTGAATTAACATTGAGATGAATGACAATTATTGCCTTGCAAATGACACCATTGCTTTCTGTAAAGCTGCTTATAGCTGAATTTAACTAGTTTTAATTGATGAATTTTGCCAAATTGGCACAGGGTTATTTTAGTAGAATTTAAATACCATAATAGTTTTTATTGAGATTTTGAATTAGTTTTAGTAATTCTGTTGTGTGATTGTCATTTTCTTATTTAGTGTTTAGTCTAAGACCTATTAAATCAACCTATTTATCTTGATTAAATCAAGATAAGCTTAATAAAAAGGATATATGATGCCTTGACAACTTTAATTTCAGTTAAAACATATTTCAATTTCAAGTAACACTTGAACCTTAACCTTAGTGTTCCTGTAGCTCAACTGGTAGAGCACTGCGCTAGCAAGCAAGCAAGCGCAAGGTTGGGGGTTCGATTCCCTGGGAGCACATGATATGTAAAAAAATTGATAGCCTGAATGCACTGTAAGTTGCTTTGGATAAAAGCGTCTGCTAAATGCATACATTTAATTTAACTTAATTTTAACCTGACACATGTTGAACTGAAACTTATGATAATTCTTTTTTAATGTAGAGCTGCTAAAATTTGTATTTGTTTCATAACTGGTGAATTTTAGAAGATGAACTTGTGTTGCTGTTTACTATGAAGCTGCTTTGAAACTGAATGTACTGCATAAAGCTCTATATAAATTAAAGTGACTACATTATCTGTCAGTGAGCCCATACTTACGATGATAAACTTCTGTCTCTCTTTCTGAAGTTTCAGAAACTCATCCACAGTCAGACTATCCACAGTCTTCTTTAGCAAGATAAAATCACAGCTAGGAGAATGTGTCTTATGCTCTTTCCTGATAATGCAAGAAAACCACAGCGCATTAGGAACAAAATACATAATAACAAAAAACTGATGACATTTAATAAATCTAATATCCCTGACTTTAAATCCGAGTCTTATTCCATTAAGTTACATAGACAAAGCCTCTCTCAGCTCTCTAATGCAATAGAAAGTTGAAGAGACACGGACTCACTCAGGGTCATCCTCGGGTTCCCATCCTTCCAGCTCTTTCAGACAGAAGAAACACTGCGCTGTATCTGGACTATTCTCCCACGGGGTGTGAATAAATCCAGCTTTGGCCATCTAAAGAACAATAACAACAAAAAAGCAGCACACTGTAAACACTACAAAACCAATTTTCCATTTTTACGGATCAAAGGGTTTCCTCACATTTTGTGGAGTGCAAATGCAGCCCTCTTCAAACGGCCATCCAACGAATGTTTGAAGTCTGTTCTCATAAAAGTACATTTTAGTCTGGTCGTCACAACTAAGATGCATTTTCTGGAATATGGAGTGTAAAATAATAAGACAGAGGACCGAGACACACGCTTGGCTTGCCTGTGTTTGTTGTTGTCTGTGTTCTTCCGGTAGTTTAAAATTTAGAGCGCGCGTTTTGATTGGCTACAGCGTGTCGCTTCCACGCATGGGCGGAACTAAAATATCATACATATACTGCACATACATTAGAACTATTATATGTAGGCCTAACATTATAATGTTATAAAAAATTAACTTTCAGTAACTTTAAAATGAAAAGTAACTTTCATTTTATGGAACACGTAATTTGCTCTCTCTCTTTTTTACACAGAGACTGTATTGTGGTTTATTAGATCTCTTTGGTGAATTGGCCAATATGTTTTTGTGTCTCGCTCATAAGTGTTAAATGTTTATAAGGCACATGAGACCTTTTCGTGTTTATTTTTTTAGTAACTTTTCACAATAATGAATAGAATTTCAGGAGGATTATGTTGTATCTTTACCAAAACCGTCACTGTATATAGCCATATAGAGAACATTGCACTGTTGCAAACTTTGATAAAACTTAACAGCTATATGGATGACATGTAAATCACATTATTTAAATTGAAACTACTGTGTTCTCAGTAAGGCTGCTGTTCTGAAACTAGTTAACAATACAAGTAGCCTATATAGAGAATTATTGGGTTTCAAATTGTTATCTTATTGACTAGCAACCAGCAGTTTATTTCTATAGCAAGACAGGCAAGTCTTTACAAACAATGCTGGTTCTCTCTGTCGGTAGTAATGCAAACTGTGCACACAGCAACAGCAAATGCTGCTTGCCAAGGACTCAGTTCTGATGCCTCGGCGGCCAGTTAAATACAGAACAGAACCAATCCATTTGTTTCACCTAAAACCAGGTTACAATAAATGAGATTCATTCCTCCAGAATTAAGAGACAGGATTTTATTGTTATAACTGTAAAACCTTTCCAAATGGTCTTAAGAAAAAGAAAGCAAATAAATAAATAAATAAAGGGAATAAAATGAATTTAATCCTAGTACCTTTCATTTTGGTGTAATTACTGTGTATCCTGCTCTATTCTAGGTTGCTTGGCTTTCCTGTCAGTGGCTAGTTAGCTTAAAGAAACAACAAGAATAGTTAATTTACCCAGCCTAAATATATTTAAATGCAATGTATGTCCACATATGACAAACACAGCACTCTGTAACCCCAGAGAATGAAACAAACTTCACTGGAACTGACAAACAATAACACGATAATAAATAATAGCATGAAAGACAAGTCAATAATGGGTCGTAAAAAAAAAAAGAATTAATAAACAAAAAGAGCAGTAATGAAATGTGTCAATTTGAAAATCAACAGAGATGATAAAAGTGATTTGACACAGTTAAAGCATGCTTTGCAAGTTTTATGTTAAGATCTTTAACTCGCACATTTTTCCTTACAGTGTGCAATACTGAGCTGATATAATAAAGGTTCTTGACATGTTTGTATTCTGTTTATACAGGCTCATTTTGTATAGGAGTATAAATCAGAAATGGTAAATAATACATGTGTACTGCTGAATACTGACTCTACTTTAATGCTGATTGATAGGAAAACAGATGTCCAAATATTAAACCGTAATTGTACCCATTTATTTTCTCACATCTGTAAATCGAAGAGTTTAACACAAGTGAGTGACAGTTCCTTAAATGTCCACATGGTGTCAGTATTCCCAGAGGGAAGAGCTGTCTGCATTCTCTCCATCTCCTTTCAGATTGCCTCCTTGGTCTCCACGTAGATATTTGCCATTTTTGCCTCTTATAGCTATCCGTCCATGCTCCAAGAACTCAAAGCAGAAATCTTCAGGTGTGTCTCCATCAGTGCACACCAAGCCACTGTTGGACACATACCAGAATTTTCCACCAACACCTATAGGAAATCAATACCAGTCAGCTTCATAACAGAAATGTTTCCAACTCTGGTTAATTTCATTAGCACAAGAAAAAATGACAAAGTGCTAAAAATTATAGGTTCTGGGCATATAATTAGAATATCATGAAAAGTTGATTTATTTCACTAATTCCATTCAAAAAGTGAAACTTGTATATTATATTTGTTCATTACACACATACTGATAAATTCAAATGTATTTTCTTTTAATTTTGATGTTTATAACTGACAACTTAGGAAAATCCCAAATTCAGTGTCTCAGAAAATTAGAATATTGTGAAAAGGTTCAAAACTGAAGACACCTGGTGCCACACTCTAATCAGCTAATTAAATCAAAACACCTGCAAAGGCCTTTAAATGGTCTCTCAGTCTAGTTCTGTAGGCTACACAATCATTGGGAGCACTGCTGACTTGACAGTTGTCCAAAAGACAACCACTGACACCTTACACAAGGAGGGCAAGACACAAAAGGTCATTGCAAAAGAGGCTGGCTGTTCATGGAGCTCTGTGTCCGAGCACATTAATAGAGAGGCGAAGGGAAGGAAAAGATTTGGTAGGAAAAAGTGTACAAACAATAGGGATAACCACACCCTGAGGAGGATTGTGAAATAAAACCCATTCAAAATGTGGGGGAGATTCACAAAGAGTGGACTGCAGCTGGAGTCAGTGCTTCAAGAACCACTACGCATAGACCTATGCAAGACATATTTCAGTTGTCGCATTGCTTGTGTCAAGCCACTTGTGTCAAGCTTGTGTCAACAACAGACAGCGTCAGAAGCGTCTTGCTTCAAAAAGGACTGGACTGCTGCTGAGTGGTCCAAAGTTATGTTCTCTGATGAAAGTAAATTTTGCATTTCCTTTGGAAATCAGGGTCCCAGAGTCTGGAGGAAGAGAGGTGAGGCACACAATCCACGTTGTTTGAGGTCCAGTGTGAAGTTTCCACAGTCAGTGATGGTTTGGGTTGCCATGTCATCTGCTGGTGTTGGTCCACTGTGCAGTGTATACCAGGATGTTTTAGAGCACTTCATGCTTCCTACTGCTGACCAACTTTATGGCGATGCAGGTTTCATTTTCAAAAAGGATTTGGCACCTGCACACAGTGCCAAAGCTTCCAGTTACGTGGTTTAAAGACCATGGTATCCCTGTTCTTAATTGGCCAGCAAACTCACCTGACCTTAACCCCATAGAAAATCTATGGGGTATTGAGAAGAGGAAGATGAGATATGCCAGACCCAAGAATGCAGAAGAGCTGAAGGCCACTATCAGAGCAACCTGGGCTCTCATAACACCTGAGCAGTGCCACAGACCGATCGACTCCATGCCCCGCCGCATTGCTGCAGTAATTCAGACAAAAGGAGCCCCAACTAAGTATTGAGTGCTGTACATGCTCATACTTTTCATGTTCATACTTTTTAGTTGGCCAAGATTTCTAAAAATCCTTTCTTTGTATTGGTCTTAAGTTATATTCAAATTTTCTGACATACTGAATTTGGGATTTTCTTTAGTTGTCAGTTATAATCATCAAAATTAAAATAAACATTTGAAATATATCAGTATCATTGTGTGTAATGAATGAATATAATATCCAAGTTTCACTTTTTGATGATATTCTAATTATATGACCAGCACCTGTGTATGTATATATATATATATATATATATATATATATATATATATATATATATATATATATATATATATATATATATATATACACACACACACACACATATATATGACCATCCTCAGGGCATTGTTTGACCAAAAGCTTGGTGATTAAATTTGCTTTAAGGATTCAAGTGTGCATATATATATATATATATATATATATATATATATATATATATATATAAATTCACTTTTTTGTCACCTAAAATTTCATATATAATATTGTATTATTCTTTTATGGCTATAAACAAAATACTGCATGTAGATAAATCAGTTCACACAAAAACCATTTCCATCTGGTAAATTAATTAAATACATTTGATTTCTGACACAGATTATATTTAATAATAACTTTATTTGAGCCATATTTAATTAAGCTAAACGTCGCAATCATTGTATAGCTATAAAATTGCCTGAAAAAGCTCTATATTCTTATTTTTCCATAATCTAACATTTGGTGTATTTCATAATGTTGTATTTGAAGGGTGTATAACCTTTTTTGTCTATGATCTAACATTTGGAGCAGCTCCTAATGTATTCTAGTTTTATGGTTATAAGAAAATAGGCCTACTGTATGCCCTCTTACAACTAGTCTTCTTGAAAATCAATTTCAGCAGATTAATTGTTTTGACACTTCTGACAACTGATTACAACATAAATCAATTCCACGTAATAAAAGCTGTTATTTGCTTTCCAGAAACCTGCTTTAGGATTTATTACAGGGCATACAGAATAAAAATGATTGACAATGTGGTCAGATTAAAACTCACCTTTAATGTGGTATGTGCCGTCATTGAACTGCAGTGTAAATATGTCATAGACTGAACGATTGGCGTCGAGTGTATTAGAGTTCTTGTGGTGGCAAACATAACCATTCTCTCCCCTCAGGATCAGAATGGGCCTATTAATCAGCTTCAGAATCAACTGCTCGTCCTCACCTGGATGGAAAAAACAGGGTGACTTATTGTATTCTTGTACGTTTCTCAAATAGATTTGATTTAGATATTTTGATTTTGTTTGTGGGTAGTATGAACTCACCCACAGAGTCACTGACTGCAGCAAGCTGGCCATTTTTCTTAGTGCATATGTATTTTCCATTGCTGGCTCGCAGTGCCACCCGTCGACCGAGCCACACTATGTCAAACATGGTGTTGGCACCGCTGCACACAGAGGGAGATTGTATATATAAGTGTTAATAAAACATAAACAGAGAACAGGAGTAAATGAAATGGCTTTGAAGTTTCTGTTATATTACTGATGTGTTATGGATGTTGTGTATGAATTTAATCATTGTTACATAATAGTAATGTTGCTTTCCCTCATGTCATATCTTATATAAGTGTAAAATAATGATTTGTTTTGATATTTTTGAAAGTAAAGCTAAATCTTACGCTTCTTTGGCTGTTGACTGGATGCCTCCGTGAGCGACAAGCGTCCAGTAATTCCCTTCATTAGTTCTGAATTTGCACTTTCTTGTGTCTTTATCAACTTCCATTTGAAATGTCTCCATGTCTGTCTCATCATCCTGATTGGCAGAGACACTCACTCCTTTATATAAAAAAAAAAAAAAAAAAAAAAAAAAAAAAAAACACGGACATAAGATAAAACTGTTATTTAATGCTTTTAATTTAAAACAGGCATATAAGGGAGAGCAGGGCATTTTTGCTTATTTATTTAAATAATTTTCAGAATAAAGCTTTGGAATTGTACCTCGAAAATATTATTAACAGTCTTATTTGATATTTTATAAGTTCCACAATTAATAATAAAAAAAAAGTTCATGAAGACTGTATAACGATAATAATAACACCTGAAAAAGACCTTAGATTTATATATTTAAATGAACAATCACTACTGTTCAAAAGTTTAGTCCCAGTAAGATTTTTAAAAGATTTTTTATGATTTTGAAAGAACTTGATGCTACTGATCATTGATGCTACATTTATATTAAAAACAGTAATATTATGAAACATCACAATAAAAAAAAAAAAAAAAAAAAAAGATTTCTATTGAATATATTTTAAAATTTATTTTATTCCTGTGATGGTATAGCTGAATTTGTATCAATCATTTCTCCAGTCTTCAGTGTCAAAAATCAATACAATATGCTGGAAAAAACAAAAACAAATATATATATATATAATTTGTAAATTTTTTAAGACTCTTTGATTAATAAAATGTTCAAAACAGCCTATAATGAAACCCAGCATTAAAAGTGAAATTATGTGAATACACAGCAAAAATAAATAAATAAATAAAATTATTATTATTATTATTTTAATCTTTAAGATAATAAAGTTTACACCCACCTAAAATTGCTAAAGTCACTTATTACTATGCTGCCCCAATACAATTGACACTGACTAGTGTTAGAACAATATGTAACATGCTTTTCTGAGGACGCTTCAAATGCATCTGCTTAAACAAGATAGCGTGTGTTTGTCCTGAACTCTTCCCTAGTTTGGAATCTTGAAGGGAGACAAAGCACCAGCATGATTAACTTCACTGCCACGCACGACAGGCATCAACCTGGCACTATCCTGGCACAATGTCTACAGCGGACCGTGTTTATTTAAGACTCACATCTATAGTTAATGGAGCCCAAACAACTCACTCTGCTGTCTATAAACATCCTTTATTTCAATGCAAGATCACTGATGTTTTGAAATGAGGAGGTTTACTCATTCAGTCACGATGACAGATTCATTCCAAATCACTGTATTATTTGTAACATTAACATTTACACAACAAGACCACTGGCTGCGGTCTGAAACATTATTTATATCCTAGCCATTCATCTTGATTAAACTATTGTGTTGTTTAGCAGATGTAGACTTTGTGTGCTTCTATAAAAAAAAAAAAAATGTATCTAAAGCATGCATTCTTATTGGCAAACAACATTTCTCTATGCATCTACATTACCATTCAGTGCAGTAGGGCAAAACCGCTTGTGATTGTATCTTTCCCACTGCACGATAAAACCTTGGCATATAAAATGCAACCTTGGCAGGGTCAGAGGCCTCGCTGCATCCCGCTGGGTTTCTATGCCAATTAGTTCTGGGACTTTGTCATGGCATTCATTAGTCCAGAATTTAAGACATAGCTAGCTGTGTTCAAGAAACATCTAAAAAACAGGAGACAAACGAACCAAGAAAGTGCTTTACTTTCAAGTGGCAAAAGTATGGTCAATCAATTCAAAATTTTGTTTAGGCTAAGAGACTGTTTAATAGATTTAAGTTTGAGTTTTCAAATGTTATTTGCTATTTATTAAAATTATTATTTAAAACAAAGCATGTATTTACACTACTATTCAAATGTTTGGAATAATTATGATTTTATAATGTTTTTGAAAGAAGTCTCTTAAAAAAAAATGTAAAAAATTTGAATATACTTTAAAATATAATTTATTCCTGTGATGTACAGCTGAATCAAATAGGAGTTTAAAAAAGAAGAGATTAATAATTTTGTACACTAAGAACGCATTGAGTTGATCAAAATGGCAGTAAAACATTTATAATATATTTTAAATAAATGCTGTTATTGTGAACTTTCTGTTTATCAAAGAATTCTGAAAAATGTGTCATGATTTCCACAAAATTATTAAGCTGCAAAAAACTGTATATAAACAATTCAATATATTGGTTTAAAGCTGCAGTCGGTAACTTTTGACGCTCTAGCGGTTAATAAACAGAACTGCTTGCGTCTTGCGGAAGAACATCGTAGCTGGAACTACTTCTCTCTGTTTATGTCTATGAAGAATCACAAAGGTACTGGGTTACTCCGCCGCGGTACCCCCGAAGCAATATAAAATAGTCCGAATATAAACACTTATTATAGGTGCACCCTAGTGATTCAGGACAAGCCAAAAACACGGTTTGGAAAATGGATTCATGGTGTACTCTCTTATTATATACATTTTTCTACATTTTGAACACAAACAAAGTTACGGACCGCAGCTCTGATTGGTTGATTTCTTACCGGGAGCGGTCAGTAACTGCAAATGGCAATAGGACCACTGGGAGGAGCCAGAGGAGCTTGATTTTTTTCACAGATTATCTTGTCTCATATTCTACTGTCAGGACTTAATGACAGGTTTAACAAATATGTAAAAAATATATTTTTACAAAAGTTACCTGCTGCAGGTTTAATATGGTACAATTTAATATTCTGGTTTAATTTCAAAATATTACTTTAATCTATTTTTGATCAAATAAATGTAGCCTTGCTGAGCATAAGAGACTTCTTTCAAAAACATTTAAAAAGCGTAATTATTTAAAACTTTTGGTAGTGCAAGTCCTTTAAAATTATAAGGCATATTTAAAAATATCTAAATTACCTTAAAATTGGTAAATAAATCAATAAAACTAATGTATATTTGAGCTTTTTCAAAAAATGATTGAACTGCATAATCGAACAAAACCAACAGCATAGTGCAAGATGCCTCAAACAGATTGTCGTGACTAAGGCTCAAAGTGGATGTATCCGAAAATATCCCTTGGTCATTTTCTTAAGCCTTTAACAGGCCAGATCCTGCACCTTACCCTTTTCTCCCTTCTCCCTCCACGCTGTCATCCTTCCTACCCCTCCTCTTCTAATGCTGTAACCTCTCCTAATTCTCAGCATGCAAAGAGACACAAAGCTGCACCGTGGGGCCTGGTAAGCAGCTTTTTGGAGTAGCATTTGTACAATCCTCCAGCTCCGAGGAAAACCAGTCGGGAGGCTGAAGTAATACTATTGTTTCAACGGGACTCTGCAGGGTGCCTGAGACATGCTGGGAAAGAAACCAGGCCTATCAGCAGAATCTGCTGCCATCGATCACTCCACGGTGGAATTTTTTATTTTTTTAGGTTATCTGTGTGCTTTGTGTTTCTCCCTCTGCCTTTCATTTTCTCTCACACTGCATTGGACTATTTTTACAAATCATCTTGGCATATAAATAGACACTACCTGGTCTTAATTTGGAATTGGGCTCTATAATCTGATTCCTAATTGCATTAAGTAATAGAAACATGGTATGCAGGGTTAAGACAACACAGTGTTTAGTGCATTGTTTTTGTTGGAACCAGAGTAGAACTACCAGCCAAAGACTGCAAAAACAAAGTCTTGTTTCTAATCAAGACAAAATCAGGGATAACGGAAAAGAAACAGCTTCAGATGTTTCTCTTTCTCAGATCAGACATCACTCTGCTGCAGCGGTTTTCATTTCTGCGGCCCGTTACACTTTATTTTCCAATTTCACGTCTGACTCTGCTTTAGTTTTGCACCAAAGATAGAAGAAGGGAGGCCAGCTGGGGCAGGACACTCTATCTCCTCTGTTGATCATTCCTCATCCACGGCATTGTGATTACTGAGCTCAATCCTGAACTCCTGCGAATGACCTCACTCCCATCACAGAATGCTCCCTCTCAATTTACCAACCCATTTCTGTGGTATGGTAACAGTACCCAGAGACAGAGACAGTGAGAGGGCCTTCTCAAAACTGGGGCAAGTAGATCGCCGCATGCGTACTATCGGAGAACATGAGCAGTATATGGGAGAACAATACAAAAGGTGACTACAGTATGCATTTAGGTTTTGGTTTAACATGCATGTAAACCGTGGGGTTTAAAAGTCTGGGGCTCCATTGGAAATCTAGAAAAATAAATAAAAGGAAAACATTTGGAGTGCATGCTGCTTGAGTGCTTCTGTCAACAAAGCAGAAAGAGGACAAAGACATTCTGAAACTCATTTACATTTTTCAATTCAGCTTTCACTCATGTTGATATTACAATTTGTCATTAAAAAACTGATTAAATTATAAAAATACTAAGTATAAGCATTTCCACTGGTGATCCCAGAAGATTGGATCACATTCTATGTGAAGGTGTCTACTTAAAGCTGTGTCTACTTAAAGACAGTCTGAGATCAATTATTAATGGTAAGTTGATGCCACAATCAACTGTCTCTCATTTTGTTAGTTTTTTTTCTTTTATTTTCTTTCTGTCTCTCTATATCTCTTCCTTTGTGCTCATCTCCTTTTCACCTTCCGGGCCGGATTAGAATTCTCCAGGGAACACTGTGGAGGTGATGAGGAACATGGTAACAGATCAACTTGTCTGAGTGCATGCCATCTTTCCGACTCAAGTATGTGTGCCACACAACATGCGCCAGAGTTGCTGCAAAAAATTACACCACAACAAAAGCAAGCAAATAAACGTCATATCTCAGCCAATAATAGCGATATTTCTGAAAAACGACCATGCAGTGTCACTACTCATTATTGATTAAAAGATCTTCTATGAGTTTGTGTTGCATCCCGGGGCGAGAGGCCTGGGGCTTAATGAACGTCAGACCTGCAGAGCTGATTGGCAGTCCTGTCTGAAGGCATCTCTGGTTCCCTTCATCATGAAGAGACTCTCTAAAAGAAATGAATTGCTTAATCCATTAGCAAAATTACTTTACCTAATTGCTTTTTGCACAGAATGAATGTGCAATAGATGGGGAGAGATGCTTCTCGTTCATTAAGAACAAATGTTCCATCTGGTCTGTGTCATTTTCCCTGTCTTTTTTCACCCATAATGAAATGCCTAGATTTTTTTGGTAATATGTTGATACTTGATATTTCCTAATGTTGAATCGACACTGAACCATTTGAAGCAAGAGGAGAAAACGCCATGTAGGAGTCATAATGTGTGACTGAAACATCTCGCATCTTAATCTTGATTACAATCCAGAGCTTGTGACTATGGCTTCAGCTGCTAGCATTGAAGGCTTCCCAATTTATTGGAGGATTTGTATAATATCTGCCCTGCAACCTACTTAGCTGGTCAAATTAATTCAAATTCTTTGTGCTGGTGAACATGCTTTTCAACCACAAACTAACTTTTTGAATGACATTAAATGACTTTATCCCTTGAGTAAACTAAACTTACAATACAACATCATGTCCTCCTCAGGGAACTACTGCTAACGTCTTTGATTTATGATCTTTTAACAGTGACAATGACAAAAAAAGCCATGCCGTCCACCTGTCCACACCCATAATGCATTATGTCTCTATTCATTGTGATCTTGTGCCTGATCTTTCTTTTTCCTCTTGCCTGTCTTGTTCTCTTTTCTGCTGTATACTTTCACACTTTCCATTGTCTCTTTTCCCCGTTTTTTTTTTTTTTTTTTTTTTTTGCCTGTCGGCCAAAACCCAACTGCTCCCGAAGGACTCTCTGATTTGCGTCCCCATTGTAGCCCAGCACATTGCATGGCCCCCAGATAAAGAAATGTGGCGGAAGGCTTGTGTTTCTGAAAGCAGACTCCACCATCATTGAAATGCCCCTGTCCACTAAATTATTTATCACACCTTGCCAGTGCCACTAGTGTGTGCATGCATGTAGACATGTGCAAGTGAGTATATCAGAGCATATTTTTTTATATAAAAATACTAACTATAAGTGTATCACTGCAAAATATTCTGCACAGATACGTGCACATCTGTGAGAATGACTGAGAGAGAGAGAGATGGATGAGTGTACCGGAGAGGACAGGATCTCTTACTGACCCAGCTTCCTATGGCGGATATTCAAAGCCATTCAGTTTCTCCAGTAATTTATCTATTGCAGGTGGCTCAAAATGCTTACCAAGAGCTCTGCACTGGAGATAATGGATAATGTTACAGCATGCAAGATTTACATTATAGAACTTAGTAGCTCAGTCAAGACAGGAAGCTACAATTTTGCAGTGTGTTTGTTAGCAGAGCACATGGCCAGCGAATAAAAATCGGCCACGTCTGGCAGATTAATATTGGCCTATTCAGCTGAAAAGGCAGCTGCTGTATATTATTTCTGTGAGGTCATGCTCATGGGCGTGACTCAGTGTTCACCTGCTCCCCAGGCTAGTTTTCATAGATTTGACTATGTATGCATAGTTTGCAATGCAGCTGCAATTTTGCATGAAGGTTATTTTCATGCACTGGTGTGCTTGCGTATAGAAACACTAATGAGAACCGAAATGGACAACACAACAGTGCAAATTATTCTCAGACTACTAAAATCATATTGTTAAGCTTTTTATTCAGTCTAAAAATTCAATTTCCATTACAATCAACATTTACATGCT
Source organism: Carassius gibelio (assembly GCF_023724105.1). Lineage (NCBI taxonomy): Eukaryota > Metazoa > Chordata > Actinopteri > Cypriniformes > Cyprinidae > Carassius > Carassius gibelio. The sequence goes on from NC_068407.1 coordinate 6,590,657, forward strand.
TTAATTCCATACTCTAGATTTCTATATCTGGTTACCCAACAGGTATTAGAGGTACATAATAGATGTTATGAGGACTTACATCTGTTACACAAGATGCCATAGGAGCGCTAAGGCACAGAGACAAACCTTATTTTGAGAGTTACCTTGAATCTTCTTTGAAGGGATAGGTCAGTCAAAAAATTAGAATTCTGCCATGAATAGCACCACTTACCTTGTCGGATGGAAACAAATCTGTTGTTGGCAGCCTGAAACACCACTTGCGGATGGCTTTCCTCAAGATCAAACAGCTCGTCTTTGCCGGGTTTGGAGCAGCGTCCAGAGCGCAGAGTTCCAGTGGGCCCCATGGGGGTCAAGTACTTCCCCTCACAGTCCTTGAAGGCCAACTTGCCTGATTTCAGTTCCAAAGTGTAGCCTGTCCCACGGCCATTTTCAGAGGACAGTTTCCCATCATTGCTCAGAAAGCGGCTGTCACTAGTCTTAAGACAATATTTGCCATCCATGTACACAAGAGTTAGAAGAGCATCCACACCCCAAGGGATGTTACTGTCCACAGCAATCTCTCCCTCTGGAGATGCTAGGTGGGCGTAGCGTTTGCGGGCCACACTAAGCAGATTGGCCTGTGGGTGCAGTGCCAGGTGCATGGCCCATAGTTCTGCCTCGCCAATGGTCTGAGCAAAGCAGGATAAGTAATCCTCTGAACCACCGAAGAAGCGCAGATATGGCTCGGACTGCATGGCCCAGCGCCCGTCTGACTGTGCCACAATCAGAAACCGGCAGTCACTCTCTTTGGTTTCAGCTTCACAGCTTACCTTGCCATCTTTATCAGAAGCCAGGTAGCGCCCCAGGTGACTGCGCAGGTAAACCACCTGTCCGTCCTGCTCATCCTGCTCCAGTGTCCAGATCTGCTTCTTCTTTAGACTCTGAGCTGAAGCGTTCAACTTGAAGCCAAAGGCCTCCGCTGTTAGATAGCGATTCTCATAATTAATAAGCCCGAATTGTAGCTTGAGGGCTTTACTGCCATTGGAGGGCATCCTGGCTTACAACCCAGATGGAAACCAGAGAGTAGCCTGCAGACGTACAATGTTAGCTCCACTACTTTGCCTGATTACTTTGCTTCCTATTGGAGAAGAGTGAAGTGAAGTCCACTTAGTGTAGCTGGCTCTTTCAGACAAAGGCCTTAACTTTCTTTAGCAGACTGCTCCTAAGTTCTTCTTTTGGTTTTGTTCTTGGTCCTTGGCCTCTCTGCTTGGTACAAACGGCGCCTTGCTCCCCGGAGAGCTTGCAGAGGCTCTGGAGATTTTTTTTCCCTGTGTTTCCTAATCAGATCAGATTATAATCAGGAGGACTCAACACCTCAATCCAGAGAGCCGCTGACGTCACCCTGATCCCAACGGTTCATTTTCCTCTGTGCCTCTTTCACTCTCTCCCCGTCTCATTCCCTTTCCTTCTCAATTTACCTGTGTTTTTCGGTCCTCTCCAGTGGCTGCCTTTGGGATTGTGGGACTGCTGATCTCTTAAAGAGATGCTCAAGACCGAGTTGCACTGTTTTGCTTCTCAATGCTTTACTCGTCTCAATCCTTTAGGTTTACATCTCATTAGCTTGTCACCTCCTTGTCCTCTTCAAAGTCACTTTACCTGAGTCACATCCTCAGAACTTGTGTGTCCCTTAAACAGACCAATCGTTCTCATTCGAGACCTCGAGAAATAGCAGCATTTCACTGTGCAAGGTGCCCACTATTTGCCAGGCCAGCTTGTGCCATGTCGACAAATGCCACCTGAAGTACAGTGCAGCTTTTCAGCTGTACTTCAACACCTTTTCTACTTCCCTTTCACCTGTTGTCCTATCCTCTTATCTTTCTTTTTCTACGCCCTTTCTCTCGTCTCGCTATACTGGACGTATTCTTACACTAGAGACCCTTTTTGGAGGCCCAGTAATCCACCCGTTCTATAGTGCTCCTGCTTTTGTCCTCCTCCCCAGTCTCTAACTCTTTGCTGATGGTGCTTTGACACAAAACTGGGTAACCAGAGCCCTCCCCCAGCACCCGTGGTAGTGGCCTGAGAGGGGATCGGCTTTCCAGTGTACACTCAGGATACAGTTACATGACTTCTCTGATTCCGAGCTCGGTGGGTCATCTTTATTACGGCAATGTGTGCATGGGTGTGAGAGTATACTTGGAGGTAACAAACAGATGCTTATTCAAAGATGCCTGACATGTAGCCATTGAGGACCAATTTACTGTGACTAAAAAACATCTCTCTAGCTCATTTCCAGTCACATAAGTTGTTTGCTTAACATCTCACCAGCCATGTTGCCTCATGTTTGCATAATGCTACACATATTGTCGATCAATTTCAAATCCCAAGCATGTTTGCTCGAAAAACCGTCTCCTCCACTGGCCCCTAATCTGCCTTTCAATGATCCAACTCTTTTATTAGACCAATCTAATCCACAGCAGTCCCAAACCCCTCCTCCTCTCCTTGGGCGCGTCTTGGACACAGAACCTTCCATCTGTCGGGGGCTGACCGCGTGTGGGACGGGTAAGCCTGAACCACACACACACATATACACAACTCTTCTAAGCACAGGAACAATAAGACATCCATTAACCATTATTGGCTTTCGCAAATCTTTCCTTTGTTTACATTTGATCAAGATCCTCTAAGGAGAGATGTTAACCTTAGACATGCACTATGACCCTTAAATTTTAATTTACACTTTTACATTGTTGTCAGATGCTTTGAAATGATAAAACAAAAAGTAGAAGAAATTGCATTTGTTATGTTACAGTGAGTAGCTAAGGATTTAACCGCAAAATCCAGTCAAGCAGATCACAGTACCCCGTTGCAACTGATGTGCCGTCAATGGAGTACTAAAAAGACATAAATAACATCCCATTGGGTTCAGAATAAAAGCTAAATTATCACACACTTAAACAAGTGTTTCTATATTATCAAAATTCAGTAATGGTGGGAAGCCTCTTTAACCTTGTCACCATAATTAAATCTCTCTTCACTTAGGCTTTCTTCAATGGGCTGAGAGCCTGTCAATAGTAAGCAATCCCCTTAACAGCCTGACTGACATTTGGGAGCTTTGCAATTTCAAAGAGAAAAGCTATCATGACCTGTGAGCCAGGTTAATTCTCCTGACTGCAAATACAGTGACGCAGAAACTCCCATTCCATCACTGACTATATCCTTTTCCATGTCTAAATGAATGTATGAAATATGGCTGAAGAGACAGGAGATTTCCAGATATATTAACTTTTCTTCGGTGGAATAAAAATAAAAATGAATGGTTTACAATATGCTTAATATGGAAAGCACGTTCCAGAGCATCTATCCAAAATTTTCAGAATGAAAGGAAAGTACTAGAGTGTGCCACCAGAGGGAGGCAGAGTAGCAGAAATTTCCCAGAGACATGAGGAAAGTTTAACATTATAGAGTTTAATACATTAATCTGATTTTTATTTTTGAACATGGAAATGTCTGGTTTTCTTTCCTGCAATATCCCCGGGGGTCATTAGGAAGCTTATAATCTTGCAAGAATTAAACAAGTCTAGTTTGCATGTTGAGAAGTCATGCTGCAATAGAGAACCATCCAAACAATATGAACAGGAAGTAAAAACATTAAAGGTAAATTACACATCACGGACACTGTCTGGTTACTAATACCCTGAAGTCATTGTTTGGGCCCCTTAATGTCATTTTTATATTTAATTACTACAAAATGTGTCTGACAGTATTATTTCAGCCCAGAGTCCCCATTCAGAAACATCAACTCTAAGCACAACCACACAATTACCACCTTTTATTTCTGTTGGTATTCAGCTCACAAGTGTATTCCCGTGGTCCATTACCCAAGTCAGGCATGACTATGCAACACAGTATTGTGCATGTCCACGCATGAGTGTGTGCATGAGTGTGCTTACGTGTGTGTAGTGTCTGGTGCGGTGGTACCTCTTGATAGGCAAGCAGATGTTTTTGGGAGGCCAGCGCTGCCAGGTTGAGTCTGAAATGGTTCTTTAGAGACCATTACCCAGCTCCTCTGATGGCAGTCAAATAGCTATCATTACTACGCAGCCTGGGGAGGGAGCACGATTGTCAGGGAGAGAGACAGATAAAGAGAGAGAGAGAGAGAAAGAAAAAGGAGGGGAGGGGGTGGAAGAAGAAAAAAGCTTGAGTTTAAAAATGAACATTTCAGAGTTAACAGCCCCCCAGCTTTTTCTACCCTATTAACCGCAATGCTGCTATTCCCCTGCTCTGTCGGGAGCAACCCTGCCATCCCCAATACCACCAATATACGTAACACCCTTCTTTCTTGCTCTCCTTCTTCTTCTCTCTCACTCTACCCCAGCCTCTTCATCATCCCTTTCATTTTTATCCCATCTCCCGCATCTCCCCTTAACCTGTGATCTTCTCTTCCCCTTCTTCTCTCCTCCATCTCACCCTTTCCACACCCCATGCTCAATTTTTTCCCACCCTCATCTGCTCAACTCTGAATTCTGCGCCTTTGGCTCTGTAGCTTTGTTTTATTCTGTCATCAGAGCAACAATACCATGTTTTAGTTCAAATGTGGCTGAGGTTGTTTGTTCCCTTTTATTATTTTTTTTATCTACACTAGTTCTCCCTTGAAATTAGGTATTTTAGAATGACTTGCATTTGTTTTTCCTCAATTGAATTAATTGCTTCTGCTTGTAATACTGTAATGCTTTTGATAAAAAAATATCTTGAATAAATGTAAATTTAATGTCATTATTCTTTATCTACACAAGTGTAGCGTTATTTCAATTGTTTTATTGTATCTACTTAAATTAGTTTTCTCTCTTGCATTAAGCTCTTCTGTTTTACTATTCTCTTTTATAATTCGCTTTGGATAAAATGTGTGCTAAACGGATAAGTGTAAATTTAATGTATTCTATTTCTTCTTTTAGCAAGAGTCATCTGAACAAAGATGGAGAAATCCAGACCAGATCAGCACAAGGTTGATGGCTGAAGATGCCACCAGAGCCTGTAGTGTACAGCTGCAGTAGCCATGCATCTGTGGGTGACCTCCTTGTCCACCACGGGAGCAGCTAAATTGTATGTCTGCTGCATAATTCATAAGGGGTAAACGGGAAAGAGCACCTTCCATCAAACACAGTCCTCAAGCTGGCCTCTAGGTGTCACTATTGTTTTACACGTTGATTTGAAGGGCTCACCATAGTCCCTTTTTAAGAAAATAAGAGATTAATGCTTGGTTTGTCAGACTTGGTGCCTCTGTGACTGTGAGCATAATGGAATTATACTCACTTGACTATTTTTAATCTTTGTTCTATAGCCCCCTCTCCAAACGGGACCTCCCAGTCAAAGAAAGGTGTGAAACCAGAGTCCAGCAGTTTATACGTCTTAACAGCAATTAAAGTTGTACTAAGTTTTACATATAAAGAAATACCATTAAAATGATGCACGCCCACATAGGAAGATTTCAGTCATGTCAGTCATTTAGAAAAAAGCTGTTTTATTCTGCTTGGAGTGGGTTGCTTATTCATGGGCGCCACACCACCTACTGTGTCAAACAAACTTTATGCATCCAGGCCAGTAGGTGTCAGTATAAAGTTCTGAAGCTCTCAATATTTTTTAATTTTTGGGTGTGATGCTAAAAGTTAATCTAAACTAAACTAACTGAATGCACCTTTAAACGTCATCAGTGTAGGCTACTACACGATTATTATCAACGGTCATCTTCCCACGACTCTGTTGAATTTATAGTCAAAAACGCTAGGGAGGCTTGGCGCTAAATATTGCCCTCAACAATTTCGTCTGTTGCCTTATTATTACAACCTAGAATAGACCTATGCTTCCCCCTCAGTAGTGAGGTATTTTTAGATCTCACATCCGTCTATTCAATCAGACAGTTTATTTAAGAACATTTCATTTTGTGCGTGGGCTAATTGACACATCCATATCAACAGGACCCATGTAAATTTCATCCTAATGTAATCAAGCTAATGGTTTATGGCCTAATGGATGCAGATTATAAAAAGAGGATGGATGTTTTATATACAATTTGCACCTAAACTTCGGGCCATTTATTTTGCTGACAAGAAAATGCTTCCCAAAAAGGGACTTGGATGAGAAATGCTTCACGGGGCAGTCATAGCAAAAAAAAAAAAAAAAGTGTGGCAGGAATGAGTTAACAACGGAGATGAATAAAGAACTGTATGAAACTGCCAGCCAATCCGTATTGAGATTAACACTTCGGACCCATATGATTGGCTAGAGCGGATTCAATGCATGTTCGTTGATAAGTACAAGATTCCAGGCCCACGTGGGTCGCATTACCGTTGAGGAGATACCATTGGCTGAGGACTTCGCGAAGCCCCTCCCCCGCCACGTGATTGGCTTCACACTTCTCTCCCTCTCTTGTTCTCCGTCTGCGGAAATAACCCTGCGCGAGTTGAGAGTCAGCGCGAGCGCCTTCGGCTCGTCGCTTCGCATCTATCAGAGAGCGCGTGAAACTAACACGGTTCTGACATTTGGTGCCGCACCTCTTAACAACCTTAATATGATTTTCTTTAAAAACATGATTATTAGATATGATATTTAACTCTATATTTTCCGCCTTTGCCTGTCTGGAAACACCATTCGTGTAGCCCGGGGTGTTTTATTTCATTCTGCTTGTGCTGCAAGGAATTACTGGAGTCAGATTCTCCCTCTCAGTGTTGCTCTTCTGCATCCCGTTCATTCTCGGCCAGTTACAGCCAGGTTATATTTTGCTGGCAACATACAAATTAGATGGGACATTGTAGAATGCATCAAACAGACGTGCGCCTGCAATTACACGTTGGGCATATAAAATAGCTTGATCAGACCAAAAACAGAAAAGTGCATAACTGTAGGGAGTATTTATAAATGTATACCGCATGCGGTTTTTACTGACTTGACAAAGCAGAATAAAAATCCCTTAAAATGCACTGGAGACTGATTGCAATCTGATCACTGATCAATTTGAGACAAAAAAAAAAAAACCCGCCAAATGTAATTATGCATGTAGTTCAGACTTAGACTTTCAGTGGAAAACCTATCATTTAATATTCCCGTGCATCTCAATGGCACTTGCTCGACTGGTGCAGGACACTGTAAGCATGCAATTCTTATGGCAAAAAATAAGATTTTTTTTTTTTTACATAAATCATCTGAATTTGCCATGTGACTAACAAATACAGAGCAAAAACATTGGATGATGGCACTGTCCAAAAGCAACAAACAAGAAAAATGTAATTTCACATTTCAATTCATTAAAAAAACAAAACATACATGGATATATTTGAATTATTTTTTTTCCGGTGGTACAAGAGGATGAATTGTATTTCTAAGAGATGCAAACAAGGCCTTAGGTTTTACCGACATGCCTGTCCATTATAGTGTCCACTTAAGATTCCAGTAAAATGAGAATATACATTGCTTGTGGGATGCATGACTTAAGGTCCACAGTCCTGCAATGGTTACTGTGTTGATCGTGTTCTTTTCTCACCAGTTTTTACTTGGTAACAGGCTTTACATCATGTCCGCACAGTGGAAATGGACCTTGCTGCATGCAGATGCAGAACACTTGATTATATCAAGTACTCATAGCATCGATGCATTCTCTTTCTCAGTTTGCCCACTGTCCTATGCAAGTATACAAGCAATATGGGATGGTTTTGCGATTCATCATAGTCAAATGTCCTGAATTGTATTCTTTTTCACTCACATGCATGATCCTGTGACTTGCACAGCTTAACACACTGGTGTAATTTACATTTAAACACACCGATTAAGAGATACACATGACTTAAGATGCTTGGTCTTCCTCATTCTGAGTCAGACTAGTACATGCACACACACACACACACACACACACACATAAACACATACACAGTCTTTGCCCATGCATTATCCATATCCTGGCTCAGACACTCTCATCACACACACACACACTCGTGCACACACTCCCAGATGCTGCCCTGCTGTGATGCCTGAAGCTAAGCAAGCCAGCAAGATTAATAACGACCCCTGCCTCCCGAAAGGCAGGGCAAAAAATACACTGTTTGCAGAGGGTTGAGAAGGAGAGGGAGAGAGAACGAGAGAGAGAGAGACTCTTTTTGTTGGCAGGTTAGTGCCATTCACTACCTCTAACACTCACAGACCCTCCCCCTGGGGCCGCCGACATGGATTAATGTGTTTAGTACAATTATTTCATTTATTACTGTCTGGGGCTTTTTTCAGATAAGAACATTTTTCAGGTTGCTAACCATTATTACCTCTAGGACTTGCCAAGCGCAGGGGCTCGCGGTCAGAAGCTCCGCTCTTTTGTTAATGCTTCTGCTAGCATCTGTTCCACGGCTTCGCTACGAGATTGAGAGGATGAGAGCTCCATCTTTCTCCTCGTACATTTCTTCCTCTTGCATTTGCTTTATGCCAAATCTGTACAATTTTGGTGTTTGTTAAATGTCATACCTAATTCTCTGGACGTTCCATTTTGTCTGACAAACTCTTTCTGCTATTCTCCATGTATTTTATTCTTTTCTTTGGCTGTTTTAGCGGTGTAGTGAAGATTATGATTATGTGGAGCAGCTGTATTACTGCAGGATCCTCAGCAGGTAGTCCTATAGTGCTCACCGAACGGCTGCCACTCTGAATGATGATACCTGCTTCAAAGGGTGGCACAGTGCTTAATCTATCACCATATCTAGTCAGCGCTAGCCCACAAATATTCTCCTTCTCCTATGCCTGTTTGTGTGTGCTTTCTGCCTCAAACCATTTCCACTATTTGGCCCTTGTTCCACTTATTGTACACTGCTAATATAAGCCCCCCATATGAATTTATGTTTAGCCAAGCGAAAAGTTCTCTAGAAAAATCTGACTATGAATCAACTGTCCTATCAGCGTTAATGTGCCCGATTGCGGCTGGTGATGACATCTGAGAAGGTCTCTGGCCTGCTACCCTTCCTCCATCAACATTTGTCTCATCCTCATCTTGGTTTATTAAAACAGGGGTATTCAAGCTTTTTGGGGCCAGGACATATACAGGGTATACACACACACAACCAGACACAGAGAGAGAGAGAGAGAGAGACTGAGAGAGAGAGAGTGAGTAATTATATACCTATTTATCTTGTCTCTGGGATAAATGTTAAGCATGATATAAGGATCCTTATTAAATAGTTGGCTTTTATGTTGTCACTGTTCTGTAGCCAAAGCAAACACTGTATCCATATTAACATATTATCTGGAGAATATTTATTTTGTATTAAGCTGACAGTGTAATTTCTCTACCCACTGTAAGAGTAATGTTACATGTATTCACCTTAAAAAAGAAATTTGTCAGTAGAATAGTTGTAAGGATAATAATGAAAAGTTTTTTTGCAAGCATAGTCTTCAAAAAGCTATATAATAATAATAATAATAATAGACAAAATATCTTATTATTATTACTACTATAGTTTTCTATTGAATTAAAATACATATTTATCATAAACATAATCCACCTTGCAGCCCCCTGCAAAAAAATAAAAAATGATATGATCAATTAGTAACAAGGTTTTCCATCACTTTAACTCATCAAATTAATTTAACCAATTTCAACTTCATTTTTTAAAGTTATATGAGAATTCACTTGATATTTTAAGTCTGTTTAATATAATTTGAAATAATTTGAAATATTGCTACATATGCTGTAAGGGGCTTGAAATATATATATATATTTTTAAATACGGTAGGAATTAAAGCAATAGGAATTATTTTGAATGCTAATGGAAAGAGGCAGCTGGTGATTATGGGAAAACTGGTGGGATGCTCCTCCCACCGGGTTAATGACATCACCAGCATCATCGTTCATGAGACTCGACCTGCCACGACAGTGTTACCATGGCACCTGCATGGATGGCGCCCTTTCTTTGGGTCCTGAGGGGCAAGAGGGCACATCCAGTCTGGGGTCAGAACCCTCACATCTCATCAATGTGTGTGGGGTCGTTTGAGGGGTAGAGGCGAGTGTTTGAGAAGATATATGTGTGTGTGTGCGTATGTGTTAAGAGAGGGGGACTTGAGTGATGATGGGATGATACTTTGTCCTGTAGCCCAGTTCTCTGGACTGTGGCCGTCTTTCTCTGGCGTTGATTGAACAGCGGGTCACTGATAATGAAAGACACACACTGCCACCATCTATCTGCCAGTGTTGTTTTGAAGAACCCCCAAACGATTTGTCACCATCACCCTTCCCCCATTCCTTCACCTTCTATCTCTCCATCTCTTGTCCTCCCCATCCTTTTCATTAATCACCCTGAAAAAGCCTCATCATATAACATTAGCCACTAAGGGGTCATTCTGGGCCTGTAGAAACCGTTCCACTCCTGTGCCAGGGGTATCATGGTCATTGGCATACTGTAGTATAATCACAATGCTATAATTAGAGTTCTTGTTTTCATGCTCGAAAACAATAAAAACTGCTTACCCAGATGGCAGGAAGTCATGGCTTTTGCTCTGAATGAGGAAAACGGATTGCAGAACATGAAAAACAGGTATTTCCCAACAATGGAAACAATGACATGACACTCTTTCACCATCCTCCCTGCATGATTAATATTCTTTTGCAACACACATTGCAAGAGCTGACTTGCTCAGAATGTAGCATGACTTCCAATGCTGTCCTGTTGACAAAGCATCAAAACTCAAGGAACGTTCCGGGTACAGTACAAGTTACAAGTGACAGCCATTGTGGCATGATGTTGATTACCACAAAAATTCATTTCCTTTTCTTTCAGACGTGAATGCATTAAACTATTTGCTCTTTCAAAAGTATATTCACAAGATATGAACAATATGTGTGGTAATGCTATTTTAGTATGACAAATTGCTTAGTACCTATCCTTTGTAAAGATACAGTATATACAATTGTAATTGTATCTGCAATTCCCCGACAAGGTAATGCCCTAAAATCACTGTAAAAATTATGAACTAAATAGTTTTGCAGCTCAAATAAAACCAACATTATACCATGTACCTAACCTAACCTAACCTGAAATATTCTTAATTCAACCCGAAATTCTTAATAAAGCAAGTGATGTACAAGTTGAAACAATTGTTTTGTGATAATGAACATTATACCTTTAGGCATGTGTGTTGCAAAATCACATCTGTGCTCCCTGATTTTTAATTTCCAGAATGTATAAGTGTTCACTAATCCATTTAACAGGATTTCAAATCCAACTCAAATATGGTTTCAAAACAAGGAAAAGGCTAAGATTACATGGCAATGCAAAAAAGGGCATTCTTATTGTCACTAGCCCGTTTGCGTACTCCCACATGTACATCTGGCTCGCTGTGCAACAGCATCTTGGGATAATGACAAGAAAACAAGCGTGCCTTCAGCAGGACAACACATTTGTTTGGACCTACTAGGGTTTTTCTGCTTTCCCCCTCCTCCGTTTTCATCCTTTCCGACTTGCTTCCTTTTTTCTTTTCCTCTCTCTCCAGGCCCAACGTCTGTCACTGTGAGGTAGATAGACTGCACTCGTATCTTCTCGGGGGTCTAAATGCCACCTGGCATCATCCACGGATGGGCCAATCTATTCTCATTTTCCCGGCATATGTAGGGGGGCAGGTGGGTACAGCAGGAGGGACGCTCCCTAAGAATTCAACAGATAATAATGAGGAAAAAGAGTGATAAAATATGAAATAATGCACAGAAATGAACAGCTGATTTTTTTTCTTCATGTGCACACATGAGTTTTTCACATCACTGAAAACATTTTATTGGTTAAAGAAACTTGTAATTATATCAGAAAAAGTAATTGTAGCTCTATTTCTCATAACTGTGACTTTATATCTCTCAAATGTAATGTAATGTCTAATTTTAAACTCTATTATTCTGAGACAGCTTACATAGCATATGACTGTACATAATACACATGTTGTTTTTTATAAATACACTTTTTTAGATTTTCTCAAATTCTTACGATTTAATATCTCACATCTTTATGTGTTTTACAAAAAACATCTGCTCATTGGATACGCATCTCAGGTGCTCTGTGTGGAAATCAGACATTCGATATTTTATTAAAAAGAACTGAAATATTAAGGATTTAGAACCACAATTTAGCAAAATGACAGGAATCAGAGAATTGCATGCATGTAATTTCCATACTTAGACATTTTCCATCTGTTGTCCAGCGCAAGATGCGTGAATGCGGAGAAGCTTGAATGAATTCCAGCACTTGCCACAGCTGACATGCTCGTGCCATTCAAGACCACAAGCATATGGGTGATGATAGCCTATGAACACGCTTAAAATGTTCTCCATGCTTTTGGCTCTGGCACAAAAAATAGTGGAGGCGAGATCCTCTCCACTTTCATTGAAAACAGAACTACAGTGCTGAAAAGCAACATCTACAGAAAGTTTACTGACAGCGAATAGCCGCCAGCTACAGTCCCTCAATAGGCACCACCACCATGCAAAAACAAACGCTCTTACATACACTAAGCATTCATGCACCTTTCAAGGGGCTCCCTGCTCCTTACCCAAATATTTGTCTTTCTTTCTTCCTATGTACATGTATTTATTTTGCTGATCAATGCCTATATACATTCATCTTTGTAGAACACCACCCGACCCAACACACCCACATACACTTCCAGCTTTAAAAGATTTATCACATGGTGTAATGGGGTACCTGGCGAACAGCGTGAGCTGGTAATTAAATACAGGTCTGTAAATGTCACCGTTTTTAATACCATGGCAGCAGTGACGCTATTTTTATTTTTGTTTGGTCTTAATTGTCACCCTCGTTCTGCTCGTTACGGCCATCCCTGCATTACACCGCCTTGTCCTCACTGGCTTTGTATGACGGAGTGTTTCACATTTAAGAACCTCGTTCAAAGGCCTTTGTCACTCTGACACACAAGAGGGTGGGAAAGCGAGAGAGAAAAAGAGCGGAAATTAGGAGTCAGAAGACTGACTGAATTAGAGTGTTGGATGGCCATTAAAAGCGGGACGTTTTGACAGGGCTGGAGCACGCTAGACTACCTGGTGGGGAAGGCGAACAGGTTGTGGTGGCGGCTGCTTGTAGCTGTGTATGGTACACTGAGGTTTGTTTGTTTTCAGCTGTGGACCTAGGAGAGAGCTGGCTATGTGCCCAGGATCAAATAGAGATGGAAACCTGCAGCATGTGCTGTATGTAACACACACACACACACACACACACACACACACACACACATTAAATAAATAATGCTAAAAATGTTTGTTTAAGGGTGTTTTGGTTTCCTTACCATTTTGAACACAAACTTTCAGGAACACAGGTACTTCCATATCCATGCATTCAATTACAATTAATTTTAAGTCAAATAAACAAACATAACAGGTGAGTTGAATTAATGTTCAAATAAGCCTATAAAAATAGGTTGAACAACAACAAAAAACATGAAGCCCATAAAATGTAACAAACTGATACTATGAATACTGGGAACATACATATATATATATATATATATACAATTTCAGTTTTCAGTTTTCAGTTATACATTTCAGTTTGATCAAGAAATTTTATCAAGAAATTTACCCAAACCATTGTAAATTAATAAATTTAAAAGTATTCATTTAAAATAATACAAAAGGCCTTCCCTTATAGTTATAAGGTGGATGTACATTTTTATAAGTATTTCATTTCTAAAAGTCTATTTCACAAATGTGAGAGCTAACAAAAAATAGCTAACTACTTTGAAGACAATATTTAAAATATGTAACTAATTACATCATAGAATTATTATTATTTTTTAAACCTGAACATTATTTTTCTGGCTCCAAAACTAAAATTATTTAAAATCTTAATTCTTAACAGATTAATTACATTTAAAAGCTACAAACGCAGTGATATTTTAGAAACACATTTATAATATTTACTAATATGATTAATAGGAAATATATAAAATTGCAGAAAATAATTACAAATAAAATCTTTATATATAAAAAGTACTACATTTATTCTAAAAATGCTGTGCAGGGACTTTTTAAAATCTTATTTAAGATTTAATTGATTTATTCATGCAACTGCTGAAACATATTTTTTGACATCATCCCACCAGTGGTTTATATTATTGTCCTGTGTGTCTTTGTCCGTCGCCTAATGACAATATGAAGCATTGCAAGAGCATTGCTGTGTTCCACCATCTCAAACCAGTGAAAAGACAAGATTGCTTTTGTCCGCTGCAACGCTTCCCCCCCTGACTCAAGCCTGAGCCCCCACCCTCTGCCAATTAACTGTGTGACCATAATGGATGTTGTTTGGCATGTTTTGCTGTGGGCAGATTGAATTAGCAGCCGGGTGGGGTTCGACTCTGAGCGATTTGAATGATTATCTTAACGTCTCTTACAGCGGTAATGAAACACAGTTATACGTTCCCTCAGTTCTGTTAAGAAACACACACACACACCTGAGAGACAATTTTTGATGAATCAGGCCTACGTGGGGCAAATGGGAGGTGAAGGAGGAAAAGAGAAAGAGGAGGGAGCTGTGAGGGGGAAATCAGACGATGCACCGAACAGATGGATCCTGCGTTCAAGCACTTGAGTTCCTGATGAAGTGATTCTATTATGAGACACCCACTTTCTTCAAGCTTTGTGAAATATTGAATTGAATAAATGTATCATTTGGGGTGGATTCACCTCTCTCTCCCTTTGTATCCATCCTGCCTTTCCCCTTCTCCATCCGCTCTGTCCCTCGTCCAGAATCTTGAACATTTCCTTTCCTCTCTCTCTGGAAAAGTGAGAAAGTGAAGGCTCAGAATTGAGGGTAACAGAGCACCAGACACAGCCCAACAGCTTTTAACTTAATTCTGTTTGCATATGAGATCAATTAGCTTTTCAACAGAGTTGTTTCACTGATTATTCACCCCTGTTTTCAATTACACCACGCTGCCACGGGATTTGTGGAAAACGGGGCAAATCCTACCAGGCTAAGTATGACTTTTCCTCCCGCTTTGATTGGAGGCAGTGTCAGGGTTTCTTTGCATTGACGAGTGTCTGCTCCTGATACTACTTCCTTCTGTTTGTCATCTACGGTGCTGCTGAAGGAGAATAGTCGCCTTGAGCAAGAGCCCAGTGCCGCATTCTAATTTCAATTCAGTTTACTCGGAACAGTACGTAGTTGTCCCGCGGGACAACCTTTACACTTGTTATTTGATTCCATCAGGTTGCCAATATTAAATAAACATTATTTGTTGTTGTTTTATTACTTTGAATATCTATTTATCAGTTGTCCGTGGCTACATTTTTTTTTAATTTGTGAGATCTTCCAAGATGCTCATAAATCATCACCTCTAATGGATCTATAAAGAAATCAATCAGCCAAGTTGGCACATTTCCATATGAAATTCGGAGTTTCATAAATTTTTCGTAATACAGTAAGTGCCTCGGTTCAGAGTAGTCTCACAGCTCATTCCCTGGGTTATAAAACACACCATGTTGCAGATTTAGAAACCCCAAACATACTGCAAATCAATCGTTATGAGCACTGCCCCCCACATAAACGGAGCACATAGAGACCTTTCACAGCCTCCTGTGCATATCATCTCTCACATTACCCTGCAGGCCAAAACGGCATTGGGAAAGAATTCATGTAGCCATTTGCAAGAGTCATTTTCTTCTGATATCTAACTCGCGCATAGATCGGCTAAGTTAGTGCTTTGCACATGCCTATTTGCATAGGTTCAGGGTTCAGGCTTCTTATTTTACGAAAAAACATATGACTTCCATGGAAATTTGTGTAAGGTGGGTGTATATGTACATATTCAACAAACCATGGCAAAAGTCAATAACTGAAAGTTTTGATTCTCGCCAGCATGGTTTTGGCAGAAACTCAAGGGGGAGGTGTGGGGGGCTTTCGTATTAGTTTCTGAATGCGCAAAACGGCTCTGGGCTTTGCTGCCAGCCTCCTTCAGCATGCCCGCCGTTCCAGACTGATTGTCTGATTGGGAGGGGGGGTGCATTTCTTCAGAACAGTTTACAGCCCTCTGGCTCCACTGTCATTTTTCAAAAACAGCTGTAAATCAAAGCGCTGTTTACTCAAGAATTCAGATCATCAATTAAAAAAGCCGAAATTTAGTAGAATGCTTCTTTCCAAAGGTGTTCTCGCTAGGTCCTTCAAAAGGCCAAAAAGTTTTTTTTTTCCATTGGAAATTCACACCGACCCAACTCCCCCACCCCCAACACCACAATATGTGTGCGTTTATCCCTAGGGGTCTGTACTTGTTGATAACATAAGGTGTGTGTGGTCAGTGCATGTGTGTGCATACCTGTTGATGTCTACTACTACAAAACCACCACCTAAAGGGACTATCAAGATGTAATTCTCCATTGAAGTCACCTGCCCAATGCTGGATCTTTGTGCAAAGCAAAGACGATAAAAGAAAATACCCACCACCCTCATTGCGATAACGTTACTTTTGGAAGAAAGAGCTGGAGAAATAGACTAGATCAGGTCACCCAGCCCACATCGCAGGTTAGTTCTAAACAGGTGAAATGATCCAGTGCTTTCCACACTGTTGACGAGCAGAACAGGATTAGAATTTCTCAATACAGAGTGGGAATAAACAGACCAAGCAGTAAGCGGCTGGGAAACGGAGGCTTAGAATGACAGTAACAAGTGGTGGCGTGGACAGTTGGTGTTATAATTACATCACGAACGGGTCGTTAGTGGAAGGTCAGCACGTTCTGACACCACACCTGGCGACGGACCCGTCGAAAATGGCTCGGGATGATTAGTGCGTGCCGAACACACCTTGTTCAAATCCATTATGCCTCTCAGCACGCTAAAATGGGAAAACGGGTTCTAGAAAATCATTAAGAGCAAAATTAAAATAGTGAAGAAAATAATGGATCAGGCAACATGACGAAGGCTTCTAAAGGTGCGCTTATTATGGGCCAAAGCAACCCACGCAGTCCCCTCCGTCGTTTCTAAATTACCAGATGCCCATTTTAGAGGATGCCACATGCCATTAAAGCCACAGCAGTCCTGACTGCACTCATAAAGGTTTATTGCCACCAGTAAATGAAGAAATAGAGGCAAAGCTCACATGCAAAGACATTCACCGGGGAGCCCACATCTGGATCTTAAATTGTTCCTCATTTGAATCGAATTTGCCATTCGATTCATGCCAAGAGATAACGCTCATTGATTTAGACTTACAGCGTAACGGGGTTTTCACTCTGACTTGGCTTGGAGCAAACAGAACCGATACTGACAGCCTGAAAAGGAAAAGCATCAAAGCTAGTTAACTCATTCACATTCTTAATTTATTTGTGTGCACAAAAAGGACACCAAAAATACATTTAAAAAAGCACAGCCATGAAACATTCTTAATTAATTAATTCCAAATCTGATTTTTTTTTAATTATTAATATATACTTGGCTGTCAAACTGTGAGGAGCATGCTCATGAATCTGGATTCTGGAAAATATTAAATACATCAAATCTTGACTATTTGACTCAAATGGAAACAGTTCAATCTTTCACATATGAGTGGATTTGTCCTCTTTGTTTTATGGGAAACGGGGGTTCAAATGTATTTACATCAACAAAGCCCTTTAACCTGAACAGACCCTTCAGCATTTGAGGGAAGTGTTTCCATGGAGACACAGTGAAGCCACAGGAGATTCCTCAATCGTGATAGTGCTAATAAAACAGTAACATTCCCAAATGGTTACACTTCCACTTTGCAAAGGTTATGATTGTTTAATTTGTATCTCCTTTGATAGACTGCAGTATGATCTGCTGTATTCTGTCTTCCCGAAATTGTTGTGTTCACTGTGTTATAAAACTGTTTGCACACGATTCACTGAACCTTATGTTATGTGTGATGATGACATATATGCTGCTACTTGTCTAACTTTTGACTGGTGGGTGATAAAATAAGTGGGAGAAAAAAAAATCCCATTAACTTTCATTTACGAAGGGAGTAGAATATCAGACATTGATTGTTTGGGTTCTTGCATGGGTGTGAGCAAGCACTACTTATAATTAATATCAAAAAAGGTATAAATCTAGCAGCACTAAGCATATACTTTACTACATAAGCTAACAGGACACTCCTTCTGTGCATTTTTGCCACTGATCTCTGAAGCAGTCATACTAAAGGCCTCTATAAACTCCTACAGAAGTCAGATGGTGGGCCGTACCGTGTTGGTTATACAGGAGATAATGACAGCACAGCGGCAAACTGGTTTAGTGTGTCTGTCAGTCAGTCAGTGCTGCCTCAGGCCCCCGACACACCTGTGTTATGGTTAAACGTAAAGCCTGTTTTCGCAGTGTGTGTGTGTATGCGGGGATTTGCTTAAGGGGGTTGGGGAGTCGGTTGAGCGGGAACTGCTGAAGTGGCAGGTGGAAGCTTTCAGTGACAAAACAAACTCAGTCAACATTTTTCTTCTCAGCAGTGCACTCAATCTTTTTTCACTCTTTCTCTACCTTTCACTATCCGTCTTTATTTCTTTAAGCACCCACTCCTTTATTTACTTTTCTTTATCTTTGTATAAGTGAGTAAACAGGTAAAAGCAACACTAACAACTTATCAGGGTGGTTCTTCAACTTTGGCCACTTTTATGACCCAAGAGCTGATTTCTATTAACAAACGGATTTCTACTTTTTTCTTTTCGTTTTATGAAGGTCCTATAAATGTATGATATTTTTGTTATTATAATACTGATTATTGGTTATTATCACAATGCATTATTTCCAAGAAGTATGCAAAAAATGTGAAAATATTGTGTAAATTGTTAAAGACACACTAGCACTCAAAAAAGTCTGGTGTCAGTAGGATTTTTTTTTAATATAAATTCAGCAAATTTTCTTATTTTTATTCAGCAAATGCACCAAAGTGACTCTAGAGACTTTTACACTGTACTAACTTTAAATATAAATATATATATATATATATATATATATATATATTTAAAGTTAGTACAGTGTAAAAGTACTAAAAGAGTGTGTGAGAGAGAGAGAGAGAGAGACGTCTTTACAATTACTTAAAATATTGCAGAATAAAAATAAGAATTTATATAAAAAATTATTTTGTGCTCAGGAAACATTTCTTATATATAAGGATCTATGGATCTTATATAAAATGTCACAGTGGCAGAAATGACAATGAAATGAAATGTCAGCTAACACAGCTGTACATGCCAGTAGACAAATTAATAAACATTAAAAGAGTGAAATTTAGTTTGCCATAGGCCAAAAAGTATCCATAAATTAAGAAACACTTATCTCAACATAGAGTATAATCTCAACATAGAGTATAATCTCCAATAACAAGTTACTTTTTGCATCACATATATCGTGTGCTATAGTCAAACACTAACAATAAAATAATAGCAATAAAGATACTTTTTCTAAGGGACAGCTTGACTCTAGTGACTTTAAATTCAGAGTATCTTGGCAAACTACAGTTTCAAAGTAGCTTTCCCAACACCGTTTCTTCTTTAACTCCCTCAGTCTCTGTTTTCTCCCCAGTGACTGTCCGTATCTTTCACCCTTCTACGTTTGTCACTTAATCTTTGGCTTCATCGGTTTTAACAGTTTTTTCTCCATTTATCTCTCTCCCTCTCTCTCTCCCTCTTTATCTCTTTTATTCCATCCTTTCTCTCCATCTCCCGCTCTCTGAGAGTGCTTATTGTAGTGCCTGAGGAGGACATAGACAAAGAGCGTTTACGCTTCCCTACCACCTCCTCTCGGTCTGTGCTTCCCTGAGGCGGATCTCCTCCACTATCACCCCCTCCCCTTCTCTCTCCCCCTGCCACTCTCACCAGGGTCCTGTCTCGCTCCTTCCCCATTTTCTCTTGTTCACGGAACTCCGCTCTCTCCATGCGCCCCCCTCCCTCCCGCAGGTCTGTTGTTCTCACCATGTCCCTCCCTCCGTATCTATCGTCTCTCCCTCCGTTCCTCTCCCTGTGTCACCGACACCTCTGCTCCCTCGGCTCCCACAGTCACATCAACACTCAGACACAACACACTGTAGGGAGGGTGAAACATATATGTTGCTTTAATGACAGCTCTTTATACATAAAATCAACATGAAAGCAAAACTGAGCCTTATTACTTTAATAGATGTTCTTATATTATTGTGTAAAATTCATCAGAGCATACAGTATTAAATAAAAAAAATCTTTGTCTTCATGATACATTATCATAAATCGGGTAATGGGTTGCAAATACGCCGATAATTAATTTAATCTCATGTCTGATAAATGGTAAATAGCCCACATTAAAATTAAAATATATATTGGAATATAATATACTAACATGAACACTTAGGCCTGGTTTCACAGACAGGGCTTAGACTAAGCCAGGATTAAGCCATAGTTCAATTAGGACATTTAATTATTTTTTATAAATGTGCCTTACAAAAAACATTACTGGTGTCTGTCTTGAGACAAAACAAAGGCAGTGATATTTTATAAGATCAATCAATGCAAGTTTCTTTCAGTTGAAACAGCTCAGACTTACATTGTCTGTGAAATTGGGGGTTAAACTATGTAAAACAAAAATACAAAACAAAACAAAACATTAAGCAGTCAATTTAAATGCTACAAATAAAGTTATACTTCAACTAAAATATCAATATATATAACACACACACACACACACACATGCACAGTGTATATATATATATATACATTTATATTAAGTGGCCTTAACTACTATGTACTTACATTTTAATTAATAATTTAGTACAATGTACTTATTGTGTACATACATGTTTTTACATTGTACTTATATTTTTAAAAACTACATGTAATTACATCTGTATTTAATTTCTGTAATTACATTTATAATTACACTGTTGACCCATACTTTACACCTTAACCCACCCTTAAACTTACCCATACCTCCAACCCTCTCCCTAACCTTACCCCTATCCCACCTCAATAGCAGCAAAAGTGTTTCACAATACAATATGAATACAATAAGTACATTGTACTTATTCTTTGATGTAAGTACATAGTAGTTAAGGCCACCTAATATAAAGTGGGACCATATATATAAATATATATATATATATGCAGTGTAATATATGTAATATATGCAGATAAGCACACACAGTTAAAATTCCAATATTGAATATACATCACTTCACACACACACACACACACACACACATATATATATATATATATATATATATATATATGTGTGTGTGTGTGTGTGTGTGTGTGTACACATATTGATATTTTAGTTAAGTGATATATATTCGATATTGGAAATTTAATTGTGTGTGCTTATCTGTATATATTACATATATTACACTGCATATATATATATATATTCAAAGTGTGTGTGTACACATATTGATATTTTAATGAAGTGATATATATATATTCGATTAATTGTGTCTGCTTATCTGCATATATTATCTTTATACACACACACACACACATTGTGTGTGTGTATACACATATAGTTATAGTGTGTGTGTGTGTGTGTGTGTGTGTGTATACACATATATTTATATTTTAGTGAAGTTATATATATGTATGTATATAACTTCACTAAAATATACTACACACACACAAACACACACATACAAACACACACATATATATATATATATAGCCAATATTGTACTGATACATTGTGCATCTCTAAGTGATGTAAAGACATTTTCACAAAATACTATTCACAGCCCAATGTGTCACACTGATATTTCTCAATGTGTCATTTCACACCAGGTGTGTCATTAAGCATATTGCACTGATTTACAGATCGTTGAGTAGAGTGGCATATACAGTACTGCGCGTGATGTTGTGCATCAGTCTTATGGCCCTGTATCCAAGCAGAAGTGATATTTTAAAATCTGCCATATAAAGTTTAATTTAGACATGTCTCAGGCAAAAAGGATTGCCTGAGATGGACTGCACTAGGCCCGGACAGCACTGAGACGGGACGGGATATCAGCAGGTGGTGGGGGGGATCTTGGTTACACCCCCTTGGGAGCGAGTGACTGACAGCTTAACGTACTCCCATTAAAAAAGCTGTATGACATGTTCCACATGCTTGCTGTGGAGGGGATGGGGGCCAGTGTTTGTAAGCGACAGGAGAGCTGAACCCTAGGGAAGGCCGTATGGTTTCAAAAAAGACAAGACGGATCGACTGAAATCAGCAACAGTCATCGCAATGAACCCTATTACTCAATCCCAAAAACAAGACAAATCTGAGACAACTGACTGCTGTTTTCAGAAAAAAAAACCTGGAAACAAAAAAAGAGCATTTAAAGCCCACACAGACAGAGTTTCTATTGTTTACAGTGTGCAACCACTGGCATGTTCTTAACTTTAGATTGTACAATCATGTATAAAGTTCAGTAAATATGAAATAGGAACAGTAAACCCACATTCATTTTCAGACCTTTGCTAAATTTACCATTTATTTGAAATATAAGAACTTAATGTGAGTAATAATTTTGATACACATTGTTGCAGACTCCTGTTTTGCAACTCTCTGGAGAGAAATAATGATCTTTTTAAGTCTAACAATTATTTCCAATGCCCCCTGTTTTGACATTTTATATTTGTCTCTAAGTTGTGAAATTTTATTTTCCTCTTTTTTTTATGATTTTAAGTATAGAGTGAGAAGACTATTCTCAAGGAATGGTGCCTTTTGAGAATCGATGGATTATTCAATATTTAATTTATAGTTAACAGGTAAAACATTTAAAAGTTATTTATTTCTATTGTAGATTTAGTGGTGTAATGTCAAAAATATTTTATAATAAAAAATAAAATTCATTGCGATATTAGCCAATTTAATATATTTTATTTAGTTAAAAAAGTTAATTTAAATATTTTTTAAAAATCCTGCTTTTTTAAATATCTGAGAAAATACAGAATTTGAAATTCTATTCAATTTACGATGTAATACTTTTTAACACTATTTAAACATCAAAATCTGAATTTGTGACACACCACATGCTTCAAAAAGATTCTCTCTGTAATTATCAATATTTATATTTACATTTAACACAAACTGTGATTGAGTTTAAGTTATACTTTAGGGTTAGTAGTGACAGTGGTACTTTATAAGACTACAACCACACATTTTAGCATTTTAGGCTATAGCTACACTTGATGATAATAGATTAAGTATCAGCCATTTAAAAAACTATGTCGGTTGACCACTAATCTGAACACTGCGGGGAAATTTTCCCCTCAATGAGCTGGTTACAACCACGGAACTTTGGGCCTGAGGTAAGAAAACAAGAATACATAAAATTTAAGTATTTACTTCCTGCAGCTTTTAGGCACCGTTTCCTAAGAATGGTCTGGGAACATTATCAGACTAATAAAAAATACATTTTCAAAGTCTGAGATGTGACTGCAAGCTTCTGAAGCACTAATCCATTGGTTCTTCAAGATTTCTGACTAGTGTAGGTCTGAAATCCACGGCCTGACAAACTGCAAGCTTGAAGTTTACGATATCTCTGGAATCCACCAACTGAGTCCACCTGCAGAGAGGAAGTGACTCATGAGTTCATGGTAAACTATTTGCGTGAGAGATATGACACTCCAGCCTTCCATCAAGAACGGCCTCACACTCTCTCATCATGAAAGAACTAGCCGTGATATACGAGAAGGTTACGCAGATTACGATGATGACAGAGATGCTGTTTGTTTAAAGGGCGACAACGGCTCAAATCAACCTCACAGAGTTTAGTTTTACTGAAGAGTGAAGCTCTTACTGAAATCTAACTGCGGAGGCTTGTAACTCAAGCTTAGTGGGACAGATGTCGTCAAAGTGTAGTCTCAGCACTAAAGCAATTGTGCAGACAGTATGTCATTAGTCTCACTTGCTCCTTGAGAGTCAGTTAACAGATTCTTTGTGATATAAATCCATCAAATTTACTCATATAAAACCAAGCTGCACAATATAGCACAACGGCCTCAGAAAGGACACTTAAAGGAACTGTTCACCCAAAAATGATCATTTACTCACCTCATTTCTCTCTTCTGCAAAACATAAAAGCAGATATTTTGAGCAATTTTTCAACTGTTCTTGATTATGCATTCAATCACACTGATTTTCATTGTGGTAAAAAAAAATAAAAAAAGAGACATTTAAAAAAATATCTCTGGTTTTTAACAGAAGAAAGAAAGTTATACAGGTTTGAAACAATACGAGGGTGAGTAAAAGAGTAGATTATAAAACAACACATATGTACAATTTAAACATTTTAAGTTGGTAAAACATTGAAATGTTTTGAAAGTCTCTTATGCTCAGAAAAGCTGCATTTATTTTATGAAAAATACAGTTGAAACAGTAATATTGTTAAATATTATTAACATTTATAACAACTGTTTCTACTTCAATATATATATATATATTTTAAAAGCTAAATTTCAACACCCTTTACTCCAGTCTTCAGTGTCACATGATCCTTCAGAAATCATTCTAATTAATTTAGTGCTCAGAAAAAAAAAAACTTTATTATTCTCAGTGTTGAAAACAATTTGTTGATGAACAGAAAGTTCTCAGCTGTGAGAACTGATAAAGCAAAATATTTAAAAAAATACCGTATCTTAAGTTCTGAGAAACGGTCTATCATCATGTGTTTGCAGATGACACTTGCTAATGCAATGACATTCAGATAGTTTAAGTGAGGCTCAAGCATCCAAATACTTTTTAAGGCCACTGTATAATACATCACATTGATTTTACTTAAAAAGATATGGCATCGTATAATTCTTCTAAGGGGAGGTTAAAAAGTTTAGATGCCAGTTCTGGTCACACCTCTGTAGAAAGGGAAAATCTTCCTCTGTTCCTCTTTTCGAAAGTAAATGGCCAAAGCCCCGTGAGGGATCTTTTTTTTGTCTGCCATCAGTGTTTGCTGGTATGTTGCCATGGAAACTGCTCATGGTGATGGCCACTGCTGAGTGGGAGTTTAATGAAGGGGGTGGGGGGGGGGGGTCTTGGTTTCTCCCATACATTAGAATGCAGGCATCATAACAACTGCAGAACATAGAGTCTCACACCATCAAGAGCTTGTAGGTGTGTGTCCGTGCTTGTATATGTGTGTGTTTGGTGGCAGCGCGTTTGTTCTTTGTGTGTGTCATGTGATAGAGGCTTATGTGAGTGTGGACAGATCTTATCATTCAAAGCTGGACCCTTTGTTGATGAGAAGACGTCAGAGGGAGTGATTGATGGAGCTGTGAGTGATTCAGTGAGATGAAAGGATGGAGAGTCCTCGCTCACCGCACACGCACACACACACACACACGTTATGACTGAAACATTCAAACCTGTGACCTGCTACAGCTCATAGTACGACTAATCGTATGCAATGCACTACCCATCAAAAGTTTGAAATAATTACGTTTTTTAAAAATGTTTTCGTCTGATGTCTCTTATGCTCACCAAGGCTGCAATTATTTGATCACTAGACAGTAAAAACAGTAATATTGTGAAATATTATTAGAAATTGAAAATAGCTTATATTTGAATATCTTTCTTTCTTTCTTTCTTTTCTTTTAAACGCCATACCAGCTTCTAAGGCTATATTCATGGCGAGAATAAGATACAACCAATCAAAGGAAGGCTATAAAAGATGTTTTACATTTATTTCCTCTAGAAATCTTAGGACCATGTTCGGATTCACTTGATTAAAAATTTTTCCAAAAGTATCAACGGAATAAAAAAGGTTTCTCACAGGGGCAGATGTAATACAATCTAGAAGGATATGTTTAATGGACAATGAATTCTGACAAAATGAACATTTTGGAGGATTTTCTCCTAAGAGTAAAAATTTATGTGTAATTTTTGAATGTCCTATTCTACATCGTGTATAGATGACTTGATTCCAACGATTCTCAAAACAGAGGTTAAGTTTTTTCTTCACATCAGGATTTATTTCATGCAACTTATTATTTAGACATTGATCCCATTCTGATTGCCATTTATTTCTGATGTATTCATTTATCGTTTGTTTTAAGTCTGTAAAAGGTATAAAACTATTTCTTATATTTGAATATAATTTAACGATTTAAATTATATTTAGCTATTATCACATGATTCTCTTTAGAAATCAATTTAATAATCTGATTAGCTGCTCAAATATTACTGGTACTCAAATATTATTAATGGTTCTTGTTGTTGTTGAAAATATTTTTTACTGCTTAATATTTTATTGGAAATCATGATTTTTTTAGGATCTCCGCTTTTTTGATGAATAGAAAGAACGACATTTGTTTGAAATAGAAATCTTTTGTAACATTATGTCTTTACCGTCTGTCTCTTCGATCAATTTACTGCAGCCTTGCTGAATAAAAGTATTTATTTATTTAAATCTCACCTCAAACTTTTAAAATGGCAGTGTATTACAGTTTAAATAAAAGTATTAACCAGCAAAAACTGACCGCAATTGTGATAATAAGAAACGTTTCTTATGCACCAAATCAGTACGTTATGATTCTGAAGGATCATGTGACACTGAAGAAATGGCTGCAAAAAATTCAGCATTACCATCACAGGAATAGATTACATTTTTAAATATACTAATGTCTGTGTTTACAGTATTTTTTGTCAAATAAATCCAATCTTGGTATGCAAAGGAGACTTCTTTTAACGACATTAAAAAAAAACATAAGTACTCCATTTTGACTGGAGTATATTGATTAATCTCTTTTTTTTTTCAAAAACAATGTCTAGAATTAAAAATGATGCAGAAAAACAGCTTGGATGACATACTAAATACCTAAAACATCGGAGTGAGCAAACAATGACAGATTTAAAATTTTGGGGTGAACTATCCCTTTAATGGTCTCTTATCATGTCACAGTGCACATAGACACATATATGCACACCACGTGACAACCATGCACACACACTCGTACACATCTGTCATGCTGATAGTGAATGATCGTATGGCCCCGAGAGTGAGTCTGCCGACACCAAAGAATGAAAATGGAGTAGAATGGCTGAGGGCTTTACGCTCTCTGTACTGACTCAGCATGCAGACAGAGTCACACACACACACACATACACAGCCAACCCCCCGTCAGCTGAGAGCACAGCAGACCGCCGAGGGCTGGAGGCTTTTCTTGCCACGCTGATGCTGCTGCCACATTCTTCACTGGCTCAGTGTCGGCAGCACACACACACACACACACACACACACACAAACAATCCAGACAATGCGCTGTCTCTCTCTCTGTATACTCTCTCTCAGTGTCATTGTCACACTCACATGGACTGTGTATTTGTGTGCATCTGTGAAAGCATGTGCTATATAAGCTGTATTCTGTGTGTGTACTGTATGTGTCGAAGCCCTCCTGATACACTCATGCTGATGTAGATATGGCATATACCAACACTTCCTAACTTCTGAAGCTAACCAGCCAAACCTTGACCATACATGTGTGTGCGTGCCTGACATAATTCGGTGGAGCACTCATGATACACTCATGCTGATAAAAGCCTTTTTGAAGTGCCAGAGAACATGCTTCCTTTCCTTTCCGAGCTACACTTTTAAAAGAGGCAAATGTGACCCAGAACGCATCTCTTCCCAAATGTCCAATACTGCCATGGTTTCCTGGCCACACCTCTTCTGAATAATGACAGACTTCTAAGACAAGACGACTGTTGCACCAAACGATCGCCTCATACCGCTGGTATGCTCAATTATATTAAAACCATCAGTGTCTTTTTTGTAAAAAAAAAAAAGAGAAAAAGAGATCTAAAAGTCAATGTTAAATCACTTTGAAGAGATGCCTATTACTTTCAATCAACACTCTCTTAACACCTACTCATTAGTCCGGTCCAGATGTTCTACGTATTTGTTCTATGTTTGCATACATTTCTCTTTCTTTCTTTTCTACACGTACATCACCATCAGCCATCTGTCTCTCATAAGGGGGCTTGCAGGTCCATTTCTCTTCTCCATCACACACGTCACACGCCCCGTCCTGAAGAATGCGGTGAGTGGAACGGGATAGCAACAGCTGGATACACAGGAGAGAGACAGCGAGACAGATAAACATGTGGAACAGTAAACAGAATATACAAATCCTTTTATGGCTTACAAACACAGGGACTGTAAACAAAGCCGAGATGACTGTGGTTCATTAGCCTCGGATGCAATGTGGAAATCTTTAGCATGACCAGACTCTGATCATCACTGTAATTATTTATCCAGAAACTGATTGCTAGTCTGGATTTGGTCTGTGTTGTTGTGACAGGTGATCTGTCCACTCGGTTTTCTTAACTTAATTACATTGACAGAGCTGTCTATCTAGATGAAATTTCTGACTGTTACACCAACAACCTAGAGACTGCTACATGAACTAAACTCTGCACAGCCCATGCATTTAAAATGCATTTTTATAAATCATTTCAGCTAACTTTTCTTCTTTTACAGAAAGCTTTTCTTTTTTATTTGCCTATAGAGTGGGAAATATACTGGACAAGCAAAGCAAACTTGGAGCATAATTCTTATAATTCCATGTAAGAATAATTCTTAGTTAATTATATAAGTCACATCATAAAAAAAGCTACTTTAGATGTGACTTTTTCACCTTTTTATTTTTCAATCAAGTCTGATCCATCGCATGTATCGCATATTTGGAAATTAAGCAAATTAAGCCCCATTAAACAGTCACTGAAGATACCTAATACTCAAATGACATGGTGCATGACAACTTTGACAAAAAATTACAAAATAGGAATTTGCTAAAAAAAAAAAAATTTGTTTTTTTATGTCTGAAACTTCAGTAAAGCCTGACAGATTTCAAAATGTTAGAAGGCAACAGGGCTTCTCAGTACAGTGATCTGATTGGCTGTTTGGGCGGTCACTCGTTCATCTGTTGTAAGGTCATAATTTAGGTCATTTATTTTTAATTGGCAATCCTAGTCCTCTATATGCACGGTCCAAATATTTGAATAAACAAATAAGCATACAATGTTATGACAGACTTGACTGCAGAATGGATTACTGTTAACTTTGTGTAAGTATTACACGATACGGTGATAAAACAACAATATATTCATTTAAAAAGCCCCCTTTTTAATGTCTATTCAAAACTTAACTCATCCACCATAATAAATGTAATTTTCTTCATTTGGGGGCTCAGCCAATATTGATGTATGCAATTAATTGTAATTAATTTGATTAATTAACTGGCATATCGTGTAACGAATTCAATTAAAATTTTAATAGTTTTAGTCCTAGTTTTTTTAACTTTCAGGCAAGGTTTTATTAAGCCAACATCAAAGTTTTTCTTGACGAACTTTCCTTTCCTAGTTTGATTTTGAAGCTCTGTTCTGATGTGAAGTGGGGCATCGGCAGCAATGTGCGGCAGGCAGGAGAGGCCTTGCTTGCTTTGGAGAGGCAGATGTCTGGAAAAGCTTATTTGGGCCAGTTTGAGAGATACTGTAGTTGGAGATGCTTCTACCCCCATGGTGCATCAGCATGGCACTGCAGGGGGAGCTTCAGGCATGTACTGTACGACTACACTGTACCAACATGTGTAAGTGGTTACAAAGATCAGCTACCACCAGATGAGCTTAGCATGGGCAATATCGATGCCAGAGGCAAAAGCTTATGTACACAAATATAGATCCCTCGTCACAAGTGCTAACAGATTTGTACTCATCATACACTTTTTTTTCTCCTCCAACCCTCAAACAAACAAATTCACTTTCACTTGTCTATGTACAGTATCAACACAGATAAGACACCGCTGCACATAAATGACATTTAAAACAAACAATATCAAATATGCCAAAAAAATAGCTTTATACTTTATACAGCTTTATACTTTAGATTATTGCGTAGGGGGCAGGCGATGTACCGGTAGACACGATTAACCAGTAGACATTTGTTAGGTGGATATTTTGGACTATTGTCTCTATAGCGGTTACACACTCGTGTGGTTATAAAAAAGTATTATTTTTACGTTTTTAAGCATTGCGGTTTAAAACAAGAGATTTTACTTTATAGGCCTTGAACAGTTAAATATAAATACTTTTACTGCATGTCAAACTGCCTGTATTTGCAAATTTCCTCATAAACATAATAACTTAGGTCTTAAGTAAAAGCAAAAAGCTGAAAAAAAAAAATCACATGTGTAACAGTACATTGGATCCAGGCTGCTCTTAAAGTGGCAGCAGTCATTAATGTTAACTCCACATATTAAAACGCATTAAATTATGACAGATATTTATTTGTGGATGAACTATCCCTTTACATGTTATCACAAAAATAAGCAGCTGGATATATATAAAAAATGATCACTTCCATGATGTCATATGCATTGTTTGTGGCTTCCTGTAGGGTGTGGATTTCCAGTCTAAGTTTACGATAAATTTATTTTTAGTTTCACAGATCAGGGAAGAGGGAGAGGAAAGGAGCACAGAGCTAAGGTGTGTTGATGGAGCTGCAATCCTGACCATCCCCTGGGCAGCACGCGGAGTTACAGTTACATGGACGAGGAGTGTGTGCGAGATCAAATATTCACTTGTGAAAAGTCCGCAGAGGCTGCAGCCTCCTCCCATTAATATCAGCTTCCGTCTGGATTTTGTCAGCCAAACCCAGTGGGAGGAAATCGTCTGTCATCAGAAGCATACACGTGTGAGTTCACATATACAATCACACACACACACGCTGTTGCAATACAATGCAAGGAGAAGCATGCAGAGCAAAATGTCGATTTCAGAATTTAATGCTGTCAGAATTTTATACGTGATTTCATGCAGCCGTTCAAGTGTAGGAGACCCTGAGAAAATTCTGAGTGGTGTGAGATTGAAGCCTGGCCCTGTCCCCTCCTGTCCCTGTATCAGTGGATCAAGGGTTGGCTGGTTAGCTTTTAAAGTCACCATTTAATAAAAACTGACCATTCTTATGTTCTTATTCTTGTGTTTGTTATAAATTATTTGTTATGTGCATAATCTTTAATAATATCACAGAAAAGAAGTTCCCATTGTCCTGACTACAACACCTCTTCTCTGATGACGTGTGCACTGGCATGAGGGTGAGACAATAATTCTTCCTCTCGAGCAAACTGCCACTAACATGACTTAGAAAACAACACTGATCCACCAATCCAAATGGATACAATGAACAGTCAAGTTATGGCCTACATTTTTTCCTAATTCAAGAAGCCATCTCACTCCAATACTTATCATAAAGGAGAAAAAAAACAATTGCAATATGTATTTCAGGGTTATTCAAATCTTG
This sequence comes from Carassius gibelio, assembly GCF_023724105.1. Taxonomy (NCBI): domain Eukaryota; kingdom Metazoa; phylum Chordata; class Actinopteri; order Cypriniformes; family Cyprinidae; genus Carassius; species Carassius gibelio. The sequence goes on from NC_068407.1 coordinate 6,621,887, forward strand.
CCCTGGAGGACAAATGCAGTGAAGAGTTTGGCTCCAACCCCAGTCAAACACACCTGAGCATGCTAATCAATGTTTTTGAGATCATTAGAAAATCACAGGCAGGTGACTTTGATCAGGGTTGGAGCCAAACTCTGCCCTGCATTGGCCCTCCAGGGCAAGATTTGAATAACCCTGATGTACGTATTTGATGCCTTTTACAGTTAGTCCCTGCTGGTAGACACTCCAGTCTCCAGAACTTTGACTACACTGCCAGGTTTCTGAACTAAACTGCAGATTACACTGGCCAAAACCCACCCACTTAGACAGGAAGAGACTGTCTGACCAAAATGTAAAGCAACCAACCACAGTTCAGTTTTTGCATGCTATTAACGGAATGGGTTTAACTGAAATAGATAATACTGCAATAACAGAAAGGCACTGTAAAATTTATTTAAAAAATAATAAAATATAAATATAGCAACTACATTAAAATGAATCAAAAACAGTAACAAAACAAAATGAGTAAATAATACAAAATATAATTAAAAATAAAAAAATATATAATAACACAAAACAAAACATCTTTGAATGAAATAAAACAATCTGTGAGTGTGATGTAAATGCTGTTTTATACAGTATGGGCCTCATTTATCAATCTAACGTAGAAACGAGCACAGATCTGTGTGCACAAATCAACTTAGGACAGAGTTCACGTGTAGTTCATGAAACATTCATATGCCGCCAATCTCATCGTACGAATGATCGTACATTGATAAATGTGGCGGCAGAAAACAATTGTCATTTGAATATCACGCACCTAGAAGCCTCGCCCCTAGAGTTTACCAAATGTTTGTGTTGAAACGACCGTGCGTCCAATTTTCTGTCGTATGTTCATTTCGTAATTGAGGCCCTGTCTTTTACGAGGTAATATTCAGAAGTCCACCACACACCGCTGCTGCGGATCATATCCGCTGCTCACATGCACGAAAGCACACCTGCATATATATGCATAGGAAATCCCCCTGCCAAGTAGGAAACTCGGACTTCTCCTTTTCCCTTTCTGTCCCTCTCACATTCTTCCACAATCCGAGAACACACACAAAGACAAAAGAGAAATAGAGAGAGAGAGAGATTTATGACTTTGTTTGTGCATCTCACCCAAATGGAGGCTTTTAAAACGCAGAGCGGTGAGTAAGCGGAGTGAGGTTTCATGGTCACACTCACATTATCACAGAGACAAAATACAGCCAGTGCATGCTGGTCCATCTGACGCCCCCAGTTACTGCTTGAGCGAGTGAACACATCAGCAGAGAGACTAAAAGATGAGACGTGATTAGACAAGATGGAGAGATTGTGCTGGACGGTTGCTGGCTGCGTATTCATAATTTCAAGAGGAAAAAACTCAACGGCACTGTGGGAATGTCTCCATGGACTTTAATATAATATAATATAATATAATATAATATAATATAATATAATATAATATAATATATAGCCAATTTTGTTACGTTATTCTTTAATGGAACACAAAAAGACAAGCTATCCAGGATGTTCATGCTCTATTCCTTACAATGAAAATAAATGGGGGTGAACAGTGTCAAATACCAAAAAAGGAACCATATCATTTAAGTTGTCTATATGACTCATGCTTTATATTTCAAGTGTTCTGCAGCTATAATTTGGCTATGTGCGATGAACAGAGCAAAATTTAAGTCCTATGAAATATTCTGTAAAATGTCATTTGTTCTTCTACATTATTCCAACCTGCAAAATTTGATGTCAATGATGCCAAATTTGTACTTGGTGGTTTATCAAAGCTATTACATGGCTTCAGAAAACTTGGAAAATAGTACTGCTTTTGTTTAGGATTTTTGTACCTTTTGAAGCATGACATTTTTTTACAGGTATTGAAAATAAATAAATAAATAAATAAATAAATATATATTAAAATAAATTATTTTTTCATTAAAACAGTGCCAAAATAAGACTAAATATTACAAATGATTAAATCAATTATTTTTCTTAAAGTTACACTGTCAAACAGTAGCACCAGTAGTAAAGTTTCAGGAGGCAGCATCACATTTTCCTCAAACTTGGTGTGCTCTTGAAAAGAAAAGAAAAAGAAAGAGAAAGAGAAAGAGAAATAGAAAGAGAAAGAGAAAGAGAAAAGAAATAGCTTGACAGCCCCTGCTCACTAACCACTGCTTACATTGTTTAAAAATCAGCAATATGAAATTTCTAATAACATGAAAATTAAACAACAGGAAACATGAACATTTTTATTTCTATAATCATTTGCTCATGATATTCAAATCTTACATTCTTTTTTGTGGAACCCTAAAAGGACATTTAAAAAAAAAAAAAAAAATTCTAAAATTAATTTTTCTCAACTGTCAATGGGCTCTGCAAAATTTCTTCTGTGTTCCACAGAAGATCGAAATTCATACAGGTATTTAATGGCACAATTAAATGAAAACTGAATGTTCATATGTAGGTGACCTATCCCTTTAAGAATAATAAGCTGATGCATTATGCTTATGCGGTTGCTTCTCTAAGCAGAGCTCCCAGTGTCTCTCCAGGCGTCTGCCCCAGTTCCCATAGTGAGAGCCCCTTCCCCCTTGTCTCCCCTGCGCTGTCTCTGCGGGTCTTGGACCGCCTGCCTGAGGGACATGGGTAAATCTGCATAGCTGGCTTGTCTGACAGACGGTGATGTGTGTTGTTTGGCCGAAAGAGGTATGCGCGAGGGAGAGCGTTCTGTGCCATGGCTGTGCTATTGCTGCCCAACTCTGCCAGTTCTTCCCTTCCTGTGTGACATCCGCCTGATTTACAGCACCCTGCGGGGGTCCCCAGCTGCCTGACGCCCACCCTGATACCAACATGCCCGGGTTCCATATGTTGGGGCAACGCACCTGCTTACATTAAGTCAACGTAAAGATGCAGTAGGCATGATGTGTACAGCAGGTGGATGTATATTTTTATATATGCTTTTTATTAGCAGAGTTGTTGGCAGCAGGAGTTATGATGGAAAACATACTGGGTGCAGGCCGTTTAGAGGGGGACAGTCTCAGGTTCCTGATGGATACTGTGCAGGTGAAACAGTATCAAACAGTAAGGTGGTTTGAGCACAAGCATACGCACACATACTGATAAATTAGAGTTAGTGGTGGGTTACAGAAATGCTCTTGCCAAGAGTCTTGCTTTGCCTTGGATACAGCAGGTGAATATTTATATACACAGATCGCAAAAACTATCACTGATGCATTCACCTGCTACAGTACATCTTAAACAGGATTTACAGAGTGTGGATTCAAATATACCCCCATAAAATGTCCACAGCAAAACCGGTTCCCCTGGAGTCAGGTGGTACTGAAGCATATTTGAAGCAATTTTTTTATTATTATTAAATGTTAAAAACATTTTTTTTGCTTAATATTTCCATACGTTTTGCCTCTTCTTCTCCACCAATATTTGAAACGTGCACCTGTAGTTATTTGTATAATTATTTTCTTAAGGTGGTTTGTTCTTCATCATAGCTCCAGCAGATGTGGCTCACATCACCACACCAGTGTGGATCCTGTACTTCAGAAAGCCAGACTCTATGTCTAGGAAGTTGGACCCAGGTAAGAATTTTCACCAGATATTGTCATCTGAACGAGAAAGTAACAAGTCTGCCACTTTTGTTCTGACCAACTGAGGGAAAAAAACATTACAATAAATCATGCTACCGATGGTAATGAAATCTAATGAATGGTTAGATCATAACACATCAAGCCATGCAAATTATTAATAGTTATATTTTGTTTTCTAAAATTGGTATTGTTACAATATCAGCATTGCATGACTGCATTTATTTAGTGTGTATTAGCATTACTGTTAGCATGACTAGCATTAGCATGACTACATTTATGTAGCATGCTCAAATTTCCCACAAATTATTTTTTTTTTTACAAAAAAATACAAAAGTATTACTCAAAATTATTAGTTTTTTTATGCAATAAAAGTAATATTCACATATTTTAAATACTAGGAGTTATAGTTTTATATTATTTAAAAACTATTATTTATTTATTATTTTATATTATTTAATAGTTTTATATTATTTTTGTTTCAGTTTTACTCAAACTGCCTACATCCTTCGGTGTCAGCCGCGCTACAAGGATGCACTGTTTTCTTTCAAATCAAAGCATAACTACCAGTGTTTGGAATAACGGCGTTTAAAAGAACGGCGTTAGGTAACGACGTTATTTTTTCAGTAACGGGGTAATCTAACTAATTACTTTTCCCGTCGTTACAACGTCGTTACCATTGCTGAAAGGTAAATGCGGTGCGTTACTATGCATTGATTTAATAAACTATGCAATCCTGGCTCACACAGTGAGTGTGGAGGTGGGTTAAAAACGAGATAAGCGGTTATGATTGGCTAAGGCAGAGTCATGTGTTTCATGGTAGCCAATCAGAGCCAGTGTTTTTACACACATGCCGACACACGCGCCAGCACCAGAGGCGCCAAACACACACACCCAACAGCTAGATATTCGCAGCAGCAATAGAAATGGCGAGTCAGGAGCAATCTGATGAAAAGTTGGCATTTTCAAAGGGGACATATAAGCGCTACTTCAAATTCATTGTGGTCAAAGGCAAGAATGTGCGTTTTTACAGTAACGCAAATAGTTACTTTCCCTGGTAACGAGTTACTTTTATTATAGAGTAATTCAGTTACTAACTCAGTTACTTTTTGGAACAAGTAGTGAGTAACTATAACTAATTACTTTTTTAAAGTAACGTTCCCAACAGTGATAACGACACATAAAAAACAGCGCATCCTTGCGGCACGGCTGACACAGAAGGGCAGAGACAGTTTGAGTGATATGGAGAGACACAGAGGACACTGTTGACAAAGGAATTGTTGAGTAAAGTAATCATCCTTGCCACTTCATAACGTTACGGTTAAAACACTGATGGCAGATGGACTATTCTCACGACATCTTTCATACTTTTTGGACCATGACAGTGTAACTTACTTGGTAGTATGGGACAGTCTCAAGCCTCCTGATTTTCATCCAAAATATTTTAAATTGTGTTCTGAAGACAAACAAAGCTTTTACAGGTTTGGAACAACATGGGGGTAAGTGATTAATGACAAAATGTTCATTTTGGCGTGGAGCATCCCTTTAACCAATAGGGGAAAAGATAGAGACAAGAAAAAATAACATCAACAAATGCAGTGTTGCGCAAGGGCAGAGTGCAATATAATCGCTGGCACGTCGTTCCGTGCATTGACCTGAAAGCACACACTGAATATGCTGTGGATGGATATGTTGTGTGCACAGGGGCCCCGGCAGTAAGAGGGATAGATGGGGTGAGCTGGATGGGTTCCATGCCCTTAATCCCCCTCCTCAACCTCCGCAGCATTGGTCTGGATCACCATATCCAGCACTTTTACGCAGCTGACAGCCATTCATTTACACACGTGGCTCATAGAGAGATGCATCAAATTTAGAATGGAAAGGGTGTTAGAAAATGGAATGTGGTGTTGAGAAACATTACTTTCAATAGTACTCCTATTACTTTTTCAGTAGAAAAAAAACAGCTTAAAACAGACTAAACATGTTGTCCAGCCTTGTCAGGTTTTCATCTGTTGGCCATTTTAGAGAACTTTTGTCCACTTTTCATCTGGAAAACAAGCTGGTTGATCATCTAAACCAAGACTGGCAACCAGTTAAACCATCTTGTCCAGGCTGTGAGACCATCCAAAACCAGTAAATATTTTTAGAAGTATATGGTTTAAATGTAAAACATAGCATGTACTTCCTATAAACTCTGGTGATGTACAGCTTGAAGACATCTTCAAAAGCATTTCTGTTGGGTCAACAAAAGGATCCGTAGATAACCCCAAATATTCACATATCGATGTCTGTCACTGCCAACATAAACTATAAAAGACAGTAAAACTGATTTACAGCAGAAGCCCCTATGTAACCGTGTTAATATTTAATGATAGGAAATACAGCTGAATCTACACACACACACACACACACAAAAGGTAATGTCAAGTATGAGCAAATAACTCCTGATCACGTATGTATTACACCACAGAAATGATGTCTATTCCAGCATTAGAGAAGATTTTGCCTGTATATCTGTTCAGGAAACAGCCTAATCCTGTGTAATTCCAGGTTAAAGGCGTCCTCAAATCCAGTGCATCAGAAATTCAGTAAATGTCAGAAGTGATAAGTGGCAGGTGGATAGTGGATTTAGAGAGTTAGCTGTTTAGGGATATACAGTTTAGGGATATGCACATGAGGAATTCTGGGAGCACACAAAGACAATGAAAGTCACTGCTGCAAATGTTGTAAAGCTATAGAGTGTGTTGACAGACAGTATAAAGACAGAGGATTTTTTTTCCCTCTAGTTTAGCTATCTAACATATGTTCATGTTTTTCTCTCTGTGCAATTGCTAAATTCAATTCTTAAATCCCTAAATATTCTGGATGCTCTGATTACAGGAGCCTGATGGCATAATTTGTACATAAATCTCATTTACTGTCTCAGTGTCTGCTTTTTTGTATGTTAGCTTGAGCACTGTTATTTATTTGCCTAGTATCTGCACTTATCTAAATTGCAACAAAATTAAGCAGTATATTTGATCAAAGCAAACCAAACAAGCCATTCCAGCTAACGTGGCAGCTATCAAAAATTATTATTATTCTAAATTATTAGTCTTTTATGCACATTACTTCTACATTTATTTGATCAAAAATAAAGTAAAAACATTAATATTATGAAATACTGTTGCAATTTCAAGTAACTGTTTTGCATTTTAATATAGGCCTACCTAAAACTGCAACATGTTCTTGTGATGACAAAGCTAATTCACTCTTCAACTAATAATAACTACTTGTATTCATTTAAAAAATCTACTGTCTCCAAACTTGAGAACGGTATATTATTAGGATACACAAATATTCAATTCAGATATTCAATGTCACAACACAACTGTGACGGTATTAATGATTTTATACAGCAATACTACTTTAACCAAGAAAGTGATATTTAGTAACTTACTACGTCTATGGAGTGTCCAGTTAGTTCGTGTATTTCTTCTTCGCCATGTTACACGCTTTCATAGTCGCCAAGAAACCCACAGACTAAACGTCGGTCGGGAACTACATGTATGCGTGGAGCGGATTTATCACCTGTCAGAAACGATCTGTAATCGTTCCTATTTGAAATACACTCCGGTTTTTACTTTTCACTGGCGAGAGAAACTTCTGCAGATAAAATCATACAAGTTTTAGCGTCTGTCCGCAAGAAAAAAAAATCTGTCTTCTCGTTTGATGTAAACACTTATTTGATGGGTTGACACAAATAAACAGTGAAATATCCATCTTGCGCACTTTGAAGGCCGCTCAGCCAATCAAATTTGAGGACAGGATGTTGACGCGGATTCTAAATTTGTATTTTCTTTTATTACTTATATAACTTTTTATTACCACTGCTTTTATATCGATATTTTATGTATTTCATTGGCTCAAGAAATATTCAACCATATTTATATTCTATATACTATGTAACTATTGTAATCAAGTTCAAGTTCAAGTTCATTTATTTATATAGCACATTTAAACAGCCACACAAGACAGACCAAAGTGCTTTACAGAACAAGCATATAAGAATAAAAGCAGAAAAACACACATAGAGAACAACTAAGCTAAGATTAATTATAAAATCAAGAAGCAAATGTAAAAAAAAAAAAAAATAATAAGAACAGTCTAAGATAAGTAATCAATATGCTAACGAGAATAGATATGTTTTGACCAGAGACTTAAAAACAGGGAGGTTGGGAGCAGTTCTGATCTCTAGAGGCATGGTGTTCCACAGACAAGGCCCTGCCACCGCAAAAGCACGCTCCCCTCTACGCTTAAGTCTGACACGAGGGACTACCAGCAGCGCCTGGTCGTGGGATCTGAGACTTCTGGACGGAATGTACGGATGAATAAGTTCAGAGAGATAAACTGGTGCTAGGTTGTGTAAAGATTTGAAGACAAAGAGAAGAATTTTGAAATCTATTCTCTGCCGGACTGGTAACCAATGTAAAGATCTGAGGATGGGAGAGATATGGTCATATTTGCGACAATTATGGATGAGTCTGGCTGCCGCATTTTGGACTAACTGAAGACGGGAGATTTGAGAATCTGATATACCGCAATATAGTGAGTTGCAATAATCCAGTCGACACGTGATGAAAGCATGAACCGCCATTTCCAGAGTTATTGGAGTGAGAAAGCCTTTGGTAATAGCCTACATAAAAGGGTAGCCTTAAATAATAATGGGTCCCTCTTTCAATGGAGTTTTATTATTAATTAGTTTTTTAACCCATTTTATTGTCCACCAGGTGTCCAGAAACAGGCTGTGCTGCCAATACACAACAGCCCTTGATTTTCATTAATAAAGACACTTTTTCATTGTTCAGCACTCTTTCTGCAGTCTCTGTACTTCAGTATGCTTTACTGGCATCACAAATTGTGGTGTATTTGTACTGCTGAAGCAGTATCAGGTTAGATTGTCTCTCTCACACACATCTCCATGTATGTGTCTGCTCTCTGCTCAGGCCTTTCACACACCGACAGGTTTGGGACCCCTGAGCAGCATGACACTGCATGATGGATGAGCTCTTGGACCTTCAAACCAACCCCACCATAGGAGGGGTCTGTGTGCATTCTCCGTCTTCCCACCAGCACCTCATTCAGAATGCCAAACCCCCACCCCACCCCATCCCGCTCCACACACTCTCCTCTCGTCCTCCTGAGAGCCACTCAGCAGGCGGGCCACAAGAGGTCATGCTGAGGGCAGGACATTTATGAGGTGTAGATATTTGCCTTCTCTCACAAAAACACACTGTGGCATTGACACGGTCTGGCTTCTGCACTTTCAGGTTTTCAAGTTTCAGGTTCAGCGAGTTGCTGGAATAGCTGGACGTGTCTTATACAGCTAGCAAAAACAGAATATTTGTTTATTTGTGTTTGTGTTTATTTGTTGAGCTAAACATGATCAAATCCTGGAGTGCTGCCCAAAAAATACTGTAAAAGTAAACTGCCTTTATAGTGAACACACAGCTAAAAAATTCCTCCTCAGTGGTCACATGCATCTGATGCATGAACAGGCCTCCGGCTCCGGGTTTGACTGATGTGCGCTCATTAACTCCGGTTCTTTGGGTCAGCCTCTCCCTCCAGTACTAAAGTAGTCACAAGCATCCCAAACCTTCCTCTCTCACTGAGGTGATAAGGAAAACACAGAAACTTTGCCTGAAAATAAAAGTTAAGAAACAGTTTCTGAAAAAATTACACTGTTGATACTACAAAAGCTTTTTTTAATGCACATAAATATTCAATTATTACTAGAAGGGTCAGGAGAACTGATTTTAAAATGATAGTAATAATACATGTTTCCTGAGCACAAAATCAGCATATTAGAATGATTTATGAAAGATCATGTTACAGTAAAAACTTGAGTAATGATGCTGAAAATTCAGATTTGCAATCACAGGAATGAATTCCATTTTAAAATACATTACAATATTTTAAAATAACAGTTTTTGCTGTATTTTTTTTACCTAATAAATGCCACCTTGTTGATTGGATTTCTTTTAACAACATAAAAAAAATCTTTATTATTCCAACGTTTTGACAGGTAGAGTATAAAGTATAAAATGTTAAAGTTAGGCTTAGGGGTTTTCTTCTCCTTTTCCCAGATTTTTTTTTTTTTTCTGACTTAACACATAAGATAACTTTGAGGAAACATAATTATACATGGAAGACAGCAAAAAAATTTATGAAGAAATAAAAATAAATAAATAAATTCCAGCTGCTGCTGTGTTTTGAATATTAACGTACTGGTGTATCCAAGAAGCTACATCAGAGGGACCCGTTTTCATTGTTTTTCTTAGGAAAAAGTCCCTTTCCAAAAAATAAGGAGGTATCAAGAACATCAATCACACACAGGATGCAGAACAATCTTCTTGTACTTTTAGCTTTGCACCCACCATCTTCTTCCTGCATGGTGAAGGTGTGCATAATACATTTAATTACACACTCTTTAAAGAAAAAAAGTGGTTTTACTGCATGATGCATATGAAAACCTTTAAGTGGTTCTTTTGAAAGCCATCTATGGTGCTTCAAAGAAACTAGAAAGGCTTAATTTTTCCAGAACCGACACACTGAACTTGTAGCCTAATGCAACATCAAAACTTTTTTTAATCTCCAAAATAACCATAAAGCCAAGTCATTGGTACAAATACAAGGAACCTTTATGTCTAGTCTAGGTTAATTAATCTTCTCATTAAACATAATTGTGTAATCATGATTATAGTGTAATTTTCATGACATTTTTTATTTAATTAAGAATGATTCATTTCCTTTATACAAAATATTTTATTTCTTTCTGTTGATTTTAAAGTGACATATGACATATTCCTGACATTCACCCAGGTTTATTCAGTTTTAGTATTCAAGCTTTTTTATTACCTGCAGAATTACTAGTCAGATTTGTAGTGTACTATTGTTTGACTTTATATCTCTATATATTGCATGTCCTCTGTTTCTCCTCTCTACATCTCTCTCTCTCTTTATCTCTTCATTCTCAAAAGGTACTGGAGGAAAACGACCTATATGTTCATGACCTTAGTTAGCCAGCTGTCTGCTCTTCGCTGCAAAACTGCTGAGCTCAAACTGAACAACAACAGATCAGTCAATACTCTGGAACACTTTTCAGAATATCATTTTTAACATTAATTGGTTTGCAGACAGTTAATCAAGTTAAGTTGCAAAGACAATTTTATATAATATGTGTATACATTAAAGTAAATCAGTGGTTTCAATATACATGCACCAAACAAGCTTGAAAAACAAACAAACAATGAGGCATGGTAATTTAGAATTGTTTTAATTAAATGCAACACGAATGCAATAAAATTAAGATAAATAACATGTTTTAACAGTGGAAATATCTTAAGAGTTATATTCCTCACAATGTCAAAAAGAACATCCACCGTAAAAATCAGTTCCAAGTGGGTCTCAAATTCAGGTTACACAATGATTCTATTTCCTTTGAGACTTGGCCAACTTCCTGGCATGCTGGTGGTGCCAGTCCTACCATATCAAGCGTTGAATCCAGTGTTTGTTTACAAAAATACCATTTTTCTTTTTTTATAGACCCAGAAAGTGACATTACATTTATTTTCACATCAGATTTCTTAAAGCTTTAGCTTCTGCAGTGTAACAGCAACAATGTCCTTAAAAAAGTAAGTCATCCTTTAGGATTGAAAGGCATATCTGTCCTTTTTCACAATTCCAACACGGAACAATCTGTACAGGCTTGCATATTGAACAAATAAGAGTATAACGTTGACAATGGAAAATATAACAAAACAAACAGAACAATTTTTTGGCAAAGCAGGAAGAAAAAGTGACAAGAGGCAATATTTTAGATTATATCTGTTTTAAACTGCCCTCACTTACAGGTTATGATTGTCCTTCATGATCACGTGACACAGGACAGCAGGAGGCTTCAAGTGCTGGAAGCGTCTGTTCACGCTTTGTATTTCCATACCCACTCCTTGCAGACATAAAATCCTTGGCCCACACTTTGCTACAACATTGCTAAAATATTGTGAGAGATCATTATTTCAGCTGTTTTTTAAACACAAATGCATTTAAAAGGTTATCTGCAAACGTAGTTGTCAGTCATCTAAATTACATCAGGCAAAAACATTGCAAGTGCCCCTTGTTTATGATTCAGTCTACATATTTATTGCAGCTGGAAGTATAGTAATTCCAAGGACATACTTTGGTTTGATATTTTGGAGGCCAGATTCCTTCAGTAAGTATTTAAAATGAATTTCTGGATGGTAAAACCACCTCCACATGTGCTATACGGACATGGGACTTTTAACTATGGAGTGTTAACTTTTTGCACAATTTGTTACCAATTAGATCACACATAGACGATGAAATGCAATAGAAACAAACCATTATTTCAAAGGCAAAATCAAACTCCAAAAGAAAAGATGAAAGAGTGAACACAGACAGCCTGTTTCCTCTGACTGGACTGCATTGTGTCAGTTTTAGCGTTTGCTCCGTAAGCAGAACGTCTCCCAACCCTCCCTTCCCTCCTATACAACAGTGAAGAGGGTATTCTGTAACTCTCCCAAATCATGCCTGTCCCCGAAAAAAACCTCCCAATCAGAACAGTTATTTTATCTTAAAAAAATAACACAATCAAGAGCAATAAAGAGGAACAGAGTTCTCTCTTCATTTATATTATATTTACAGTTTGTAGTTTTTTATATATATTTATATATTTACACACATCAACTAAATCAATTGTACAACTATACACCTGAATGAGAAGATACGCAAGAGGTACAGAAGTGTATGGCTTGACTGGAAAAATCATTCCTTTTGTTTTAGTCTGTGTTTGTTTTTTGTTTGCTCATAAACCGACTTATTAATAAATTGACATTGGCGCCAAAATGAACAAGAAAAGAACAATAAAAAAATCCCTGGTATTGTCAAAAGAGGTCATAAGACTGAACACATATGAGAGCATTATTCAATTTAAAACACCAGTTAGGCCTTTAATCTCCAGGTTAACACCCATTCCTGTTTCTTTTGTTTGTATTTTTTGTGGCTGATCTCTACATACAAACATGGTTGTTCACATATTTGCATACGGCAAAAAATGACCCTCTCATTCACGCAAACACACAAACAAACAGATCATACCACAGCTCAAAGTAACAGTGTATTTGGTCCTGCTGGGATATCAAAAAGTCCTGGGGACATCAGTTTGACGTGCTTGACCAGTGAAGATCTTTCTGAAAGAACCTTCCACAAACCAAAAACACAGTCAATGTTTTTCAGCCCCGATTCATGTTTGTCAGTCTAATCCTACTTTGAACGAGTCCAGTGCCTTTTTCACTTAAAGATAAAAAAAAATCATTCCATGTCTGTGGAACCTTCACAGAGCGATCACCACGAGTTGTCCTCCCCACGATCTGTTCAATAATATACTGTTAGTCCATGGTTGCGGGTTACACTCACTTTCCACATCATGCTAGTTTTGTAAGATTGGCATGATTATCAGCCATTTCTTGTATCTCACAATTTCAGTAGTGCTTTCAGCCATTTTCTAACGTTAACAGATGATCGACTCTCCCTCAGCCGTCACCAGTTGGCCACTGGTGGGGTCGTAGGTTCCAGCCAGGTAGTAAAGATCTTGACTGTTGCTGTTCGGTTTTCTGATATGGATCAGACGCTCATATTCAGCTCGGCTTACCACCTGGCACTTATGGGAGATGGTTTGGACGTCATTTTCATCCTCATGGGAACTTTGGTACAAGGCATGCTGTGAAGAGAGAGAGAAAAAAAAATTGGTTAGGTATCTAATATCTACCTGAAATCAATCAAAATCCAACAAGACTTCTGGTGACTACTGTACCTTCCCATCCCGATGCCTTTTTCCAAGCTTGGTCTCCTCGGGGTGGTAGAACCACTTTACTTTGACCACCATGTTGCTGGACCAGGATTCCCAAAGACTCTCAATGCGACCAATGAATGGGAGATGGGGCCGACCAGCCGAGAGGAAGACTGCACAGTCGCCAACTTGGACGGTGTCTTTCCCCCGAACAATGGCCTTGTAGAAGAGCTTCCGGGCTTTTCCTTTCAAACCCCGTCTCTGATGACAAGAAAGTGAAGTTTAAGGGACTACTTCAGAAACTACAACCGTCCATTTTGGACTGCCATTAAAACTGAAAAATCTGGACAGGAAATTACCTGAGTGGGGTTCCCAGACCACCTCCACAGTTGCCGTCCTGGCATGAATGAGGATGAGTTGGGTGGACCCTCTGAAGATGGTATCTTATGTTTTTTAGGGAAGGCTTTGGAAGATTTGGACTGTACTACAGAGGAAGAGTTGTTGGCAATCTCCTTTCTCCTCTGAGGTTTTCCTGTACTACTACTGACTGAAGTTTTTGAATTAGAGATAGACATTGTTTTGGCTCCGAAAGTGTGTCGTGGTGGGGCGGTGGGAGGTTCAGGATGCTGCTGCTGTTGGATCAATGTATGATGTGAAGAAAGGCAACTCTGAAGCAGAAGGCGGGATGCTTCTTCTTCATCCGAACTATAGGATGAGTCATTGTCAGATGAACAAATGCTAGAGCTGGACAATGAGCCTGAACTAGATGCGCTGGAGGACCCTGAGGATGACGATGAAACAGAAATACGAGATAGAAAGTGTCCAGAGCTGCGCATAGTCGCCCTTCTAGCATCTTCTTCCTCATCTTCATCCATATCTGAATAGGAGCTTAGGCAGTCGCTGTGGCAGTTTGGCCCATAATCTGCATATTCACTAAGCCCGAGACCCTGAGGGTGCTTACGCATGTCTGAGGAACTTTTGAGGAGATGGCAACTGTTCCTTTTGGCATCTTTGACTAGAAGAACGGACTGTGAGTAGCCCATTGTTGAGGTCAGTTCTCCTATTCCTTTGGCTCCAAAGCCCTTTTCCATCCGTCCACTTCTTTGCACCTCTGGGTTTCCAAGAAGCAACAATGCTTTTCCGTTCTTTGTCTTGGGGGACGTTACCCCTTCATGGTCCAGTTTGACCAGAAATTCCTTCCTGTCTCCCGACTTTCTACCCCGTAAACCAGGGATGCCTTTGTGACTAAGAGGCAGACCTGTTGCCAACTGCTGATTTCCAAAGGAAGTACAACCATTTGCAATGCTGCTGAAGGAGTCCACCTCAAAGGAAGTGCTGAAGATGCCTTTGGCTGGAGTGGTCATGGTGGAGCTAAGTAAGGGGAACATGTCTGACTCCTTTCCCCTTAGAGCTTTCTTTGTTAACCCATTAAACTGGAACAAATCCATGGAGGGTTTCCTCCTGGACATGGCAGCAACCGGCCAGCCAAGAAGAGGGGAAGCGGTTTCAGTCACGTTCTCAGATACACAGCTCTTTGATGATGCATTGACGGATTTGGGCCTTCCTGTTGAGGGAGACAAACAAAGGTATTGCTATGGGGATGTAGGAAAACAACTGTTCCATCAATGCTCACTTATTTGCATTTTCCAAGCTCTGTTACTACCATACTCTAGCCCCTTAGGCCTTTAGCCCCTTAGAGAAAACAGATACAAACAGATTTGCCTGAGAGCGGAACATCTGATGACTCTATGCTGTAGTATCATTGCAGATAACATCTGATGAGTTAAAGCTGCTGGACTGGTAGTCTAGGGCTTTAAGTTAGACTCTATAGTTAAGTGGCATTCAACCTTGTCGCCAGTTTCCCTCATCAGTTGTGTAGTCAAATAAGGCTCATTCCATTAGTCAACCAAACACTGATCTCATCTATGTTGATGTGTTAATTACACAGGGTTATTTAATAATTCATTTAAGTAATGAGCAAAAATGTGTTATTCTCTTACATTTACACAGATTATCCAACCTTACATCTGATAAGACTTTTAGGGCTCTTGACAAACATTAAATAAATAATTTTGTGAGTATGTCAGTTCCAGGAACAGGAACCAAGAAAAGTGGTGAAGCGTGACCTTAGGGAATAAACAGGTTGAGAAACATCTACCCAGCAAGTTTCCCTGACAGTCCTTGTGATTAGTGTTTAAAACACTAAATCACAAAAACCTGTTGTGGAATCTTGTTTGATATATATTTCTTAACGTGCCTCTGAAACAACATGTTTATCTCTTTCATTGTAGGTTAAATGTTACACCTTAGGGATATATGTGAATCACGATAGATTTTAATCTTAGAATTCAAAAAGCATCCGTTTAATACATGTAACCCAAAATAGTTTTAATCCAACCAATGTGGAATTCGGGAAACCGTAAAGAATGTGGATGATGCAGCTGTCATCACGCACCTGGCTTAGCTTTCACAACATTCTTCCTGTGCTCTGCGTTAACGGAACACTCTAAGGACACATCAGCCTGTTGAGTCATCTTCTCTTGAGTGGAGGTCTTCCTTCTGCGGCAGCTAGGTGAGACCAGGTGGGCTGGTGATGGTTCTGCACCTGCAGACCATCAACAATGCCACAGGCTTAATGACAAGCATGGAAACTTGGCACAATGTCTAGCATTGCTAAACACTAGACTCTTTATTTATACTGGAAATGAAATGTGCTTATCTGCGGAAACGTACAGTGGATTTGGTAGCCTGGTGGAAGCAGGCGAATGTTCGAAAGAGAAATCCAACCCCGGTCTCCATCGTCAAACTCTACCATGATGCAGCCCTCCTTCTGTTCTTCGCCTGCACTTCCTGTGGAAGACACAAACATACAGTTCTGAACCCCAAAACATAAATGATTTGTAATGCTAAAAATATTATCATATATTTGAGACTACTGTAGATATGGATTCAAAATAAAATGTTGACTTTCTTATCCTTATATATCAAGAAATACTGAAAAAAAAAGCAAAATTATAGGTGATGGGTATTCTAGGTTGCATTTGAGTATAAATGGAGTGTGTGTTTGCACATATGAGAATGATTTCACCTTTACGGACATATCCAGGATACAGACAGCGGGAACGTTCACTCCAGTAAGCACACACTCTTGTTCCAGCCATCAGAATTTCCAGCGTCTCAGGCTGCACATCTAAAACCTGAAACACATAGATGACTTTAAATATTAACTTACATATCTCGCAGACAGGCAGCTTATCAAGCATAACAAGTTGATTTAGTTAAAAGGCACACATGAAGAACATGAGACAAGTCCACTTTGCAAAAGCATAGATATCTTTGAGGCCCTCCCCTTTAGGCAATTACAACCATGGGTATACCTTTCTCAAGAGACGCTGTTGTTTGATTTTGTTCCCATTAACACTTTCGAATACTGAACCAGAATAAAAAGAGAGCAAATCAGCAGCACTGAATGGGGTGTCTGCTTTGAAATAATGGAATAAAAGAGCAGAGAGGTGAAAAAGGCCTAAATCGATGACTTTCTTGTCAGGCTGCCAGCTCCCCTCCCACTACACAGATCACATGCACTGTGGGCTCTTTCAGGCCCAGTTCAAATGGGTCTGCTCTAGATACAGCTTTTCTGATAGAGAGAGCAAATGGCAAACTAGGAATTTTTTTGGCCAGGGAAATGCAGGTAGTGGTTGTGGAAGCAAACGACTGATAAGATGTCTTGAAAGCAGCACAGGAAAAAGGAGGTATCACTGCACTGGGGGGCTAATGCTTGTGGCTAGCAGTGTTTAAATTCAACTTTTTGTAGGCTGATTCCCCTGAAAAGCATAAACAATAGTAATTTTTATCAAAACACTGCAGAGGAAGAGTTGAGTTGAAGATGAGTTTAATTTAAACTTTTGAGTGGACTGCCCCTTCAAATCAATAGTCATCAAAAAAAAGGGGGTTTTAGCTATTGGTAATGGATTGGGATGGACTATGAAGAGAGGTATTTACACACCAAAATTAACAAGACAAATTTTATTTGAATTAAAGAAATAAATAAGGTGAATTTTGGTTTCATGTTGACTTTTAGTTTATGTAAAGCTGAGTTGTACTCGCTTTGTAATTCCACACTAGATCCAGTAATGCTGATACACAAACATACACATACTGTAGGAACAATGCTGCATGCTTATGGGCAAGTCTAATTTGTTGGAGTAGAGTATAGCTTTCAATGTCAAAGCTTTTACTCTTCTAGCCTTCAATGAGAATATATCGTTAGCTCTCTTGTTCTTTCTATTCTCCCAGCTTTATCTCTCCCACAACTATGCACAATCGCATCCAACACTGACACAAACTACAACCTCCTCTCTTTGTTTTGCATTTTGTGAACAATCAAGAGCTTTTTGTGTTGCAGCTTATGGATTGTATCAAGGCGATATATCTTCAGATGTTTTGTGTACTGTACTGAATTGGAGAGTTGCACAGAGCATGCTCATTTATACGTCTTTGATGGAAACTGGGGACGGGTGGGTAAAGCTTGTGATAGGCGGTCCCTAGGCAGCGAAACACTATTTTTCAGCCTATGATACTGAGAGATGAATGAGAGAAGTAACGCATGTAATGTATTCAAATGAATGCATGCCGACAAAAAGCTGTTGGTTTACGGTGTGTAATCAGCTCCCTTTTTCCCCGTCGGCTTAAATAAACTATGCGTGTAAGTGTAACCCACAGTTCAGCCCCAAAGATGTTCCTAAATAAGAAGTTAAATAAATAAAAAAAAGATAAAACATGCTACTCTGTACGTCCTCCTGGGGGGCCATGCAGAACTAATAAGGAACAGTTACATACAGTCAAAAAGTGAAACTGTATATGCAGTAATCTAATGGACTGCTGGACCACATTAGAAGCAGCTAACCAAGGGTACTGCCTAGAAAAAAGGCTATATTAGCGAGTTCCTTGGGTTTTCTCTATCACAACCAGATGCTGAAATGTTTCTTAACACATGAATTTGATGCTCAATGAGCTTAAAAAATAAGCAATAAAAGAGTCACATGTGAAAGAATGTCTAAAGTTGAACCAGAGTCCTTCACACGCTGATAATAGCAGTTTACATGCTTCATGGCTTAGTAACTGCCTATCAGTGCACACACACTCACACAACCCCAGATGCTATGTTCTTAACTGCTTTAGCAGAGAGTCACAGAGCTGGGCTGGATCCAGCCTTGAGCTGATGGGGCTCTTGGGGGAGAACATGGGGTCTGTGAGAGCCTGTGAGGGTGGCCTGAAGGGCTGGTTTGACCCAAGGCTTGTATGGGAAGATGGAGGAGGTCTTTAGGGGAACGAGTCCCCTGAAGAAGCTTTTTAAAGAGCCTCACCGCTTCCTGAAGCAGCTGCTCCAGAGAGTAGATCCTCTGCTTGTTTCTGCGCTCTCCTTCAACAACAACACTATAGCTGAAGAGACAAAAAAATAAAGACATTAATTATTAGTTCATTATTGTAAAACATGTGAATCATTCCATCCATTCACTGTTCAATTCATCTATGTATTTATATCTCCATTCTTCCAGCCATCCATCCCTCCATCAATCATCCATCCATCTATATATCTATTTATTCATCCATTCATCCATCCATATATACATCTATTTATTCATCCATCCATACATCCATCCATATATACATCTTGCTTTAAATACAGAGTGGTTGTCTTACATATCAGGTAGGTCCAGTGTATGTACATAGGCAGCATACAGTAACTCGTCCTCTTTTGAGATTAACACTTTCAGCCCGTCCCTCAGGATTTCTTTGGTGAGAATGCAGTTGGGCAGGGCTGGTTGGGACAAAGACAGATTAAAGTAAGAGGGCATTCTCCTTTTACCACATGCATTTCCTGTCTCAGCATGCATTCAGTTGCATGTAAATGTAACAGCATTAAGCATGTCCGTTTGTACATATCTTACCCTGTAGTCCACTCCCCATTGGCTCGGATTCCTCCTCCTCCTCTTCTTCTTCCTCTCCCTCTGAGAAGCTGCTGTCGTCATCCATCTGGAATCCCTCATCGGCAGCAAAGCTCTCTAGCAAACGACTAACTGCTCGCCCCTTAGCCTGCTAACAGTCACAAAATGGCATGTGAGTCCCTCTCTCACGCACACACACATATACACTCACATACTCGTAATGGCCCCGCAGAGAGTGATTCAGGGCTCCAACATTCATTCAAACTCCCATCCAAATATATCATAACCTCTTGCACCTTAACAGGTCCATTCTTGTGCACAGCCCTCGGTACTTATCATTGCTCAAAAAAGCTGTCATATATTACTGTGATGGAGGTTTCGTCACTTGGGGTGATGCTGTTCGGTTTTCATTTTACAAGTGTGTCTCTAGGGTGAGGCCCAGGTGAAGAATGATGCATGTCTTTGTTCTCTATCATGCTCTTTGAGCAGAGCAGGAATTTTCCCCGCCTGCTGATTAGGCAGGCAAAGTCCCTTTGCATGCCTCGCTGATGACCTCACAAAGGGCCGACGGTGACAGCCTTGACGCCTATGGTGTAAATCCTTTCAAAACTATTGACTGTTTTATTTAGACAATGCATGATTCAGCCTGTGAATTAGCAGGCGGATCCCATCTTATCTTTATTGTGAGCAGATTTACGAGAGCCCCTGACAGGACTAACCATGCAAGATTGCATAATCCTTCTCAGAGGGATGACTTTTTATGGGCGCCAAGAGGCCAAGGCAGGTAGATCTAGGCAACTAGGGGATAATTCGCTATGTGGCGCTGCAGCCTCGTTAGATCTCACCAACTTTCATCAGAACTCTAATAAATAAAGTCAAACGTACTTAGCATTGCTGTTCACCAGTAAACCTTGTGTTTTGGATGCCTACTAGGTGTTTTAACTAGCTTAGCCTAACCAGCAAGACTTTTAATAAAGGGACCAAGCTGGTCATCCAATTTTCATTGAAGGTAAGCATGGGAACCATTCCATACCTGCTTGTTTCTGATTCGTCTGCTCCAAGTGATGTCATCATACTGAGAAGACAGTGCTTCCAACCAACAGCTTTTCCTCTGAAACAACCAAAGGGGACACGTTAGCACAGTAAGACCTCCACAGAGCCTTGTTTGTAGCTTTAGTATTGCTACAACACATAGACATACCTTTCCAAGAAGCACAGCGCTCTTCCTGGTGGTCTTTTCTCGTTGAGTAGGTGAGGTCTTGAGAACCCTAGTGTGGTCAAAGGTGTTCTCCCTTGACCCTTCTTTCCACTTGGGGCCAGTCAATCTCCTCTCCTCCTCCAGTTCCGAGTGGTAATGGTCAACACTGACCAGGGTCCGCCTACAGGGGGCCTTCCTTCTCTTCACCTCTTCTTTAGCGATGGACACATTCATAGACCCTGAAGGGGACACACAAAAAATGTGACAGTGAAAAATGAGTGTTTGCGAACTAAGGTGATATCTTTCAATCCCTGCTGTCTCATTGAATAAGGATGTAACATTTACCGATTCCTTGTCTTTCCGTTTTGTTCTTGGCTTTCTGATTGGCCTCAAGCTTCACGATAGAGCACTGTGAAGGACGGCCGACTCCAGACAGTTGCTCTTTAGATGATAGATTCTTGATGCCCTCTGCCCCTTCCTCGCTGTCATAGATGCCGTCATCTTCCTCCTCTGTGAAAATGATAGATCGATTGAATGCATTGACATCTTGACTGGACTACAGTTCACAGCGAGCATCTAATCAGTCATGGTGAACGCAGCCTGACGCTTTCTCTCACTGTATGATTTATTCGATATTTAGCAAAGTTCACGAAATGGGTGCCAAATGTGGCTGTGACTGTCAACGTTCACAGGAACTGTGGCGGTCAGAGAAGCCTAGTCACTGACAGGTTTGACCACCAGACCTTTGCTTCCCACAAGTGTCTGATTCCTTTTTACAGCCGCACATAAATGACTATTCACAGGTTTGGAGTTTTTGAAAGAAACTGATATTTCAATTCACCAAGTATCAGCAAAAATGGCATTTCTATTTCAAATGTATTCTGTTATTTAAACATTCTAAAGAATATTAGAACAATATGCATAGATTGCTGAATGAAAACACTCTGAAAATACAATGAACACTTTCTGAAACTAATACACTTACTTTCTGCACTGAAAACTAAAACTGAAATAAAATAAAGCGAACAAAAAAATACAAAAATACAAACACTGAAAAATAATTATGATATGATATAAATGATCTTAAAATAACACTGTTTCCCCGATGCCTACAACTTCACCAGTTTCCCCAGAGGTGATGAGTTTGCTCTCTTGATATAAGTTTGTAACATGAATAGAAACAGCTATTGACACCTTCTGCAGCATTCTAGCTGTCAGTTTATTAAGATATTCAGATAAAGTTACATCTCATGCTTTCGGTGGCACTGTTTTTGAATCATTTTGTAATTTGTATTGTATTTTCGATCACTTAAATTTGAATTTCTTTCAAAAACATAGAAATACCTTTGTGATTCCAAATCTTTTGACCTGTAATGTACGCACACAAAGTCATGCTCGCATGCTTGGGTGTCACAGATACGTATTGGCAGATGCCGTCTGTGGGCTATGTGTCTCGCATAGAGCGGAGATGGCACGGTGGCAGCAGTGTCGGGTGTCAACACAGTGCTGACACACTTGTCACTTACGAGGCGCTCGTCAACACTCTCGCAAGCTCGTGAAATGTGAAAAGGATAACTTTCAGGGCAATTAACAGAGCGGCGACAACACCGCCTAGCTCGACCGCAGGCGTAGCTCACATTAGCGTTCATTACCGCCATGATTTCATCTCCACTTTGTTCACTTACTGAAGTGTGCTTGCAGGCAGTGTGGATTAAAACGTAGCGGAACTGGGGAGGTGGAGGGAGTGCATCTCTTTTTTCTCTGTAGGTGTGGCATTCCAAACACAGCATGACGCAGGCTAGCATTACGGCTTGGGTTTTTCCCAATGCATGCCTGAGGAGGTGTCGTTAATTTTTTTAATGGCATGACAGTCGAGCAGGGAAATGAGAGGATCCGCTGATCGTCATGGTGGGATGCATCTCTCGGCCCATAACTCACCTGTGTCACTGTCAGAGGGAGAGATGCCCTTCTCGGTAGCTTCTAGCTTGCTATCGGTCACAGCTGTATTGCATAGCAGCTGCTGAGTTCGGGTTGGCAGGAGTGAGGAGCTCAGAATGGCCTTTGACCTCACACCTCTTCTCATCATAGTCCCCTTCCCATCCGATCCCTGGTGGACTGCTGCTCCGCTGCCTGCTGGACAGATTCATTGTAAAATAATCTAAAATAAACTAAAGTGATCTAAATATCAATGCAATTAAAATACCTTTCATTTAAATCTAGCATGTATTATGCTTACCTGTGTCCCTGTGCTCTCCAGTTTTATTACTATGTGTGTGTTCTTCTTTTCCACCGTGCTCTCGAGACATATGTTCTGTAATTGCGCTTGGTGTTTTGGTTTCTCTGTGACACAACAAGTTCACCAGTCTCGATCCACGCTTGGCTTTGGCTTTCTGCTTCAGCTGTGAGCAAGCTTTCTGTTTAAACTTTGTGCTGAGCAGTCTTGGCCTGCCTCTTGGCCTACAGTGAGCCTTCATCCGAAACAAAGAGAGAAAGTGAATTACATTATAACAAGGCTGCGCTGTCAATGTTTCTCAAACAATCCTTGTCTGAATATTTTAATACATTTTTGTCATAACCAAACGTTTGTGTCCTTCACTAAAATTCAGCATTCAAAATCTTATCAACAATGGTGTCATAACTGTGATTTTGGCAAAATCAGTTGTGATTGGCCTCGTTTCTTCTGTTTATTTGAATGGGTTTTTAATGGTTTACCTGTATTTAACCATGCAAGGCAGAAAACAACTTACCAGTATACAGAACACAAGTTAAGCATCATGACAACAGCACAGAACTGACTAGTAAAATTCATATTTGAAAATCTGACTTGCACTAAGAAAGTTCGGCATCCAAAAACAATGTTTTTAACTATGTGAGAGAAGAAATAACTGACCAACTAACAGAAAACTGTGTTGAGAGTCATGATAATAGCAAAGTTTAAGATGACATTCAAAAAATAGTAAGAATTCACTTTACTATTTGATATACATTCCAAATCTACCTAACAACACTGACATACAGTGTGTGATATATGTGATATTTGTACACTTGGTAGTGAATGGTCTCTTCTTGCATGTAGCAGAATGCTAAAATGTGATAAGTCTTTCTGTTTTTACATGTATTTAGCCACGTGACAGAAAACCAACTACCCAACAGAAAGACAACAGCTTATAACAGCATATTTAAGATGACATTTCCAAAAACATAACACATTTTTTTTCATCCATTTAGAATCGATTAGCTACAAACCTTTGTGCTGCTGAGATGGTGGTAAGGGCTACTGGTCATCCTCCTCTTCTTCCTCTTCCTGTCTCCGCCTCCAGTCGAGTCCTGTGCCGTAAGCAGGCCTGGCCCCGCCCCTGCTCCAGTCGACCTGTCCATCACAACAGAGAGGTATTCATGAGGGGAAAGAAGAACGAAGGATGAAAAGGAGAGATCAGAGGCGAGCGAAGGGCTTGCCTTCCCTCTCTGTGGCTCTCTAATAACCTTCTTTTCAGGCTTTGATGAATGGAGAGGCAGGGGCCTGGTTCCCCGCTGCACGCTTGAAAAATTGGGATCTGACGCCAAACCGAGAAATATCTGAGAGAAGTGCTGGTAAAGCAACCTCCCACTCATAATTTTGTTTGTTCTTTTTTCCTCGCTCTCCCTCGTCTCAGTCTCTCCGTCTCTGCTTACTCCTTTTCCATTCTGTGCCAGTGGTTTCGGGGCTGTGAATTCCAGCATTACATTAATAAAAAACCCTTCTCTGTCTTATTACCATATCAATGCATCTGTTCCTTCACAAAGCAGCACAATGCAAGGCCTTCAGGAGGGCAAGGAGAGTGAGTGAGTGTGTATGTGTAGCCAACCATTTAGTAGACCTATTACACTGAAATAAGGCTCATACACTCGCTCTGCGGCGATCGGCCTCTCATTTTGCAGTGTGTAAGCATCAGTGTTTTTACTCCCGAGAAGCAGACAACTTCAAACCCTGCCACGGGCTGCCTTAGTCGGTGCTCGGGGTGGGGGTGACATTAGCTGACCCGTCAGTCACCGGGATGATTGACAGGTGAGTGTCGGAAGTCGTGTCGACGTGTGTTTCATGAATTCCAGCCTCCCTTCTGTGTCCTAGAGACAGCTATAGCCAGTCACTCCCAAAGTGGCTCCCGAATCAAGCCATGAAGATATATACAATTTTCTTGCAAATCGAGGTGCCATAACACCAACTTGACCCCATGATTTCTACAACGTTGAATGCTGGACTGTTTCCCAGTATGCATAAATCTCATACTGCCTCATTGTTTAAATGTTTATTACAATTTATGCAACTGCATGGAAGTGTTTCCTTGACTTGCGCTCAACTCAAGTGCATCTTTACCATAATGACGTGTATGATGTTAATGGTTATATGAAAGACTCTCAGCATACACTTGTCACAAGGTGTCATGTTCCTATTTGTCAGAAATTCTCATTTTAAAATATTGCTCATGGCAACATCTCCTCCTTTATACATCATATAACTCTGCAACATAAAAGTGGACCAATTTTTCATGGTGCGTCCAAACTGGGCAGACTGTTTATCTAATAGTGAAGCACTGGCTAAACTGATCAGTGCACAACCAACCTGCACTGTCCACAATTTTGAGCTACTTTTGGAGCATTTAGCCTCTCATACAGCTAGCAGCTAAATAAAAAGGCTGCATGAAGATAAAGAAGAATAGTTTGGCATGCACATGCACAGAATAGAAATATCAAAACAAAATAAATACATGTGATATTTCAGGATTACTCATTCATTACTCATCCAGTTAGAAGAAGACCTGACAGAAATGTATGATGCATATATACATGCATGAGGGTATTCATTTACACAGACACACATTCACCGCACAGGCCCAGCATTGGCTGTGTTTTGTTCCACTCTTCTTTTCAGCTGTCTGAACACTGGCTATCTGCCCTTTACTCTGGCCAGTGCTGTCAGAAAGAATCAGTGTCCCCAACACATAGACCCCTGCCCTCCTCCTCAATACAAAGAGCCCCTGCTTTATCTGGAGATGGAGGGAGTATCCCGCAGAGACAGTGAGGCACAGATACTTGACCAGGACAGATGGGTGGAAAAACATAGACCATGGTCCAAAAACCTCAGCAGAACATCAACTTCTTGTCTACAATCATGTTTGTGTGTGAAAATAAATAGATTTGCAGACTGCAACTTTCTAAACTAATATAACATAGTTCATAATGCTCACCAAAGTTGCCAAATATACATCTGCAAAGGTTGAGCAGACTCATCACGAGTCTGTTTTCGTGTCTTGGTGCTGTACGTGAAATAAAACATACTAACAACCTGTGAAAAATACTAACTCTAACCCTAACCCTAACCCTAACCTAACCCTAACCCTAACCCTAATCTATTATATATTTTAATATAGATATTTAATAAATAGTTGTTTTATGCCGACCAAGCATTTACCTTAATCAAAAATACAGTAAAACAATATTACTGTGAAACACTAATAAATAAATAATAAATGTATTTAAATATATTTACATTTATATTGATATAAAATGTACTTTATTCCTGTGATGGCATTATTTTCTAATGGTTCAATTTTTTAATTACTCCAGTCTTCAGTGTCACATGATTCTTCAGAAATATTTCTAATATGCTGATTTGGCCCTTAAGCAACATTTTATTATGCTCATCCAACAGTTTTTTTTTTAGAAACAGTGACAATTTTTTTTTCAGGATTCTTTGATGAATACAATGTTTAAAAGAGCAACAGTTATTGCTAATAAGCATTTTTGTAACACCACAAAAGTCTTCACTGTCACTGTTCAGTTTAATGAGTCAGTGCTAAAATCGAACCGACTCAAAACGTTTATAAAGTATTAAATTGATTAAATATATGTATTTATAAATAAACATGTAATTTGCTTGTGTAAAAAAAGTAATTATGGAAATTAGTATTACTATGGAAAAATGCAACTTAGTCTGTGTAAACAAAACCAGAAAAGACCTGTATTGAATTGTATAAGAATTGTAGTGAAGTGAAAGAAAGAAGAGAAAGAGAGGGAGAAAGCAATCCAGCGGGAGTCACTCGACTGACCGGAGCTGGATCAATGGACACTAACCTCTATCGACCCGCCACCACATGCAACATGAACATGCCCGTCTACGCCCCATTCTCTACATCTGCATTCAATAAATTCATCCAAACACGTCATATTATCACCCATAATCCCTATTCCGAATGCCCCTTCAAAACACACCTGGAGATTAATTATTGTTTTTTTGGGAGACTGAGCACAACAACACCGAGTGGAACTGTAGGAAATATCTTAAAGAACAAAAGCATTACCAAGAGTAAACTGCTCAGCTCTGAACAGAGTAAAGAGAGTGTTGAGTGCACTTCCCTTTCTCCTCCTTGTGGCACAAGTACATCTATCTACAGATCCTCAACTACGGCCTTATGAAGTCGTTAAGGGCCTTAACAAAGGCCCTGTTTTTGTCAAAACAGAGAATAAAGCTTTGGTCTGTAGCAGGGAGGTATTTTCTCCCTGACCGTGTGCATCTCTGATTCCCTTCTACTGCATTTAAATGCCACAGAGTCTGTAAAACCCCCAAGGCCCGGGAGACCAGGTAACCGTGGAAACCTGATTAGTAACCCGACACCAGGTCCGAGGCAGGGTTTGGTGTGCGGTTGCTTCGGCTTGATGAGGACTGTGGCATGGGCGTCTATTAAAGAGCAGAGCTGACAGCCCTCCGCCCTCCTCTCCGCTCTGCCTGTCGCCACCCAAAGGTGACCTTCTGACCTTCTGACCCCGAAAGGCCCCTCTAGTCCTTGTGTCAACTCCATGTCACATTCCTGCTGTTGAGAGAGAGAGAGAGTGTGTGTGTGTGTGTGTGTGTACTTGAGCGGGTATGCTGGTAGGAGAATTCACAGTCCTCTAATTACAAACCCCTTCCCCTCAGAGAGGTCAGGATTACACAGTAATGCTATTCAGGGAAGGGCATTGATTAGCAAGACACAATCATCAAGAATAAAGAGAGAAAGAGAAGAGGAAGACAGCCAAAGAGAGCAGGAGAAAACGGTCATGTTTGTGTGTGTTCCTGCCATGGTCTCCTTCACAGTCCAATAATCAAAATCTAGGAACTGAAAAAGATGCTGTATGTTGCTATTATTTACCATCGAAAACCCTCAATCATTCCGGAAAATGAATATATATGTGCATAAATCCCAACATTTGAGCACTCTGCTGAGTTTTCTTGTGCAGGAAACCATTTGACAACCACAAAGTGACCAAATATGTTTTATTTTGGTCTAACCCAAAACACTCGGGTAAAATGTGTACTTGCTATTTTTCACCTCCTTAAAATAAATATCGCTTGGTTTTATATTGTGTTAGCTGATGCAATAATATTTACACAGTGTCCTTATATATTTTGTGGCTAAAGTACAAAACCATTTAAAATTAAGATTTTTTTTAAAGTATCTTATGCTCAACACGGCTGCATTTATTTGATGACATTATACTGCAACTTAAAATAACTGATTTGTTTAATGTAATTTGTTCCTGCCTACTTACGTCAGTGTCATGTGATTCTTCAGAAATCATTCTAATAAGCTGATTTGGTGCTTAAAAATAAAATAAAATAAAAAATAAAAATTTAACTTGTCTAATTTGAGTTAAATTTTATGAAAAAAATCTTTGAACAAGATCTATTTGCCTGAATGTATCTTTAATGCAAGTGTATTTTGCCCGCACTAACACTCAATTCAAAACGTTTGAAAGACACACTTATATTTAAAATAGAATCTATAAAAACAAGCCTTAATAGATTTTGTTTTTGCATTTTGTATTTGCATTTTGTATTTGTTTATTTTTAATAACTTTTAAATATTTTTTCCTGGAAAAGTCAAAGTCTATCTTTGCCTCTTGGGACAGTAAAGTATTCATCAAAGAAAACAAAGCATATTCAGACATAGAGCTGGGTGTCGTCCAGACTCAAATCTGCAGACTGTGCAGGTCTCCAACCCATGCTCCCAGGATTCACTGGGGCAAAATGCCCAGCGTGTGCATGCACACATCACATGACAAGCCCGTTCCTCACTCTCAGATTGGATTTGATCCTCTTGGCAATGCCGCAACGACCCGTCAACACCCTTAACCTTGTCTAATGACCTCTGACCTCAAACAGATTTGGCCCGACACCAAAAGATGTTACACTTTTTAGTACACAAATGCATGAGGGACTGACAAAAACCCCACACACCCAACACATAACCTCAAATCCAATAATGCTGACAAACACTACAATAAATGTTACCGTTCAATTGCTCAACAATTCATGTTGTCTGCCATCAAACTGACGTAAACCATGATGAGAAAGTCAAACCTCGGCTTCTCTCTGCCATTCCCTAAAAGGACTCTAAAAAAGGCTTTTTACGACTCGGATAAATTTTAGCGGCGGGAAGTTGTCATTTGTTTTATTTAACAGGGGAGCTTTATTAACGACAGGGATAAATGTGTGCTGGGTATAGCATGTGTAATTAAGCTCTGGCTCCTGCTTTTCATTAGCATGCTGCTAATCAACCAGGCTAGTAATAAAATGGGAGTTTTGTTAATCAGGTAGGGTAAACTTGATTTGACCGAGTTTATCAAAATGTCTAAGGCTTGGCGTAAACAGAGGTGTATCTCAGGGGAAAACGCTCATCCATCAGAGTGATAACTTAAAGCCCTGACTTGGTGCAGGCAATTGGTCTCCGCGCTTTATCAAATTAATATCGCAGACGCGTCATGGGTTAGAAGGGAGTCGCAACACTTGTAGATAATCAATGGAAGTTGTAAATATGATTAATGACGGCTCTTTGCACTGATTAAGTACTTAGTCTGCCTTGTATGAACTGATACGAGCCTTCTAGACTTATTTACATACACGCGCTCATAATGCGTTGTAGCGTCAGATTGCACATGCACGTCCCAAATGAGTTCACAAACATAATCTTTCAAAACATCTCCTATCTAGACTGTTATTAATGCATGTGAAGCGTTTGGCGACAGGTAAGGAATTGTTTCCCGAGCCAGGCTTAATTCTGGTCGCAGCTAAGAGCTAATTTAATCCCAACTCTCTCTCTCTCTGTAAACTGTGGAAGAACATTTTTCATTACATTACATTATTATTATAAAATAGCAATAGAACAATAACATTATTTACTGCTCTACAGGATATGATTCTAAACATACACACAACATACAAATCTATGCTTGTGAGAACTGCCTTTATACTTATACAGCACTTAGATGAGCTTACAATCCTTAATTTATATATATATATTTATAGAGAGAGAGAGAGAGAGAGAGAGTAGACTACTATGAATTGTAGTCCATTACTGATTCCAAATTACATGACATTTGTATTTAGTAACGTGATCCATTACATTAAACATTTTAGGTAATTTAATCAGTTCTTTTTTATTACTTTTTAAATAACTCGCTTATCACATTGTTTTAAATAGGATAATACTGTACTACTGATATTCAAAGAAAATATAATAATTAAGCATTACATTACGTCAAGGTTTCCCAAACTGAGGTTCGTGAAGGAACTGCAGGGGCTTTGTCAGTTTAATGAAAAGCTAAATTAATTCATAAAATGTAAAATTAAAAATAAATAATTCTAAAATAAATTCAGTCAAAATGAAACACTTCAAAAAATAAATATATTGTTTACTTGCATGTAATGCAGGCATTTTAGAAAAAAAAAATACTTAGGGATTATGAAAAAACTATTGCTATTTTTAAATATATACAATAAGTAATCAATAAAAAAGTGACTGTAGTCTGATGGCGTGTATTTTAAAATATAATTTAATCAAATTCAAGTCTTGTTATTACAAGAAATCCTGATTACATGTAACCCAGCTCTTAATTTACAGTATATTATATGCATCTGCTAAAGTGTATATATCCTGTCGTCAGCCCTAGATACGTCACTTTAAATAAAGAAAAAAATTAAATAAATTTTCTATGGTAAAATCACGAATCTGAGTAAGTTCTTCGAAATACAACAGCATAGTTTGAGGTATCATTAAATTTAATTACAGCACAATTATGGTCCTTTCTTTTATCCAGGAAAGTGAGTTATACTGCATTTGTAAAGCATTTCAGGAATTTGGCCATCAAAAACATGTAGAAACTGTAAGTACAGTGGAATTAGAACAAAAGGAAACACTCACTTGACTTTTTTAGGACCGTCTGTGGGGATAGGGGGTGCCGATGTGGACTTGCGCTTCCTTGGCCTTCCGGGTCCTCGACGAGCCGGACTGCGTGAGGTCTCCTCTTTCCTGTAAACACACAAACACGCGCACACACACAGCCTGTCAATCACTCTAATTCACATTAACGATGCTGAATGGAACGAAACACTAAGCCATCCTAATTGTGAGAGTGGACTAGAGGAAAGACTTAAGCACGACTCAAGCTTATGCAAAGAGGGCTCAGCACACACTGGGTGGTCTCAGCAGAGCGTTGCGAGGGGACAGAGAAAGAGCTGGAGAGAGACTGTAAGAGTGTGTGCTGGAGGATCGAAGAGAGTTCGATCTCTCCGCGCATGTGTGTAAATGGGTTTTGAAAGGTGTGCGGAAAGCATTTATATGTGGAGGGTGTGTATTTGTGAAAGTGGTCTGTGGTTTGCTCACTGGTGGTCATGTTTTCTCTGTAGCTTGGCCAGCTCCCTCTGTTTTTCCTTGTAACGCCGCTGCAGTTCTGCCAGCCGCACACGCATCGCTAGCTCCTCCCGGTCCAGCGTTTCCATGGTACCCTTAACAGGACACACCTACACATAGAACGAAAAATCTCCATTGAGTTTATCATTTTTAAATGCCAGTCAACATTGTGTCGCTTTGTATGGTTGTCTTTCTTTCACAGAACACAAATGGAGATATTTTGAATAACGTTCACAATGCTCTTTCCCATACAGTGAAAGGATACAGTGATTGATCTTTAAAATTGGTCTATGTGAGTCATGCATTATATTTCAAGTCTTATGAAACCAAACCATTTGTGTAAGAAACAAGTCGATTTTGGAAAATAATCGAATTATGATTTTTCTGATAAAAATATATTTTTTTTTATGTTGGCAGAAAAATGCAGGGAGTCCTTTGAAGTATTGTTGGTAGTTTTTTTGAAAACATCTGATTTATGAGCCTTATTTTAAGTATGGGAAAATTTTTGCTACTTGTTGTGCTCCATAAATAAATGAGAAAATGTAAAATACATAAATGTTAATAAATAAACACGAGTTACGTGTACCGGTTCGGGACGTGGCGTCCACTTGCACTTCCTGCGCAGATTGAGGATTTTGCGAAGGGGTGGAGTTGAGTCTACTGGTATGGGTGGGACCAGTTCCAAGGCCCGGGCAGCAGCTAGGGTTGCCAAACTTTGGAGGTCAAAGGTCAACATGTCGTCTTCTGCACAGAACGAGAAGAAATAAAGGAATTGAAGGAAATATCACATCATCTGATCTAACAATGACAGAGAAGAAGAATATACAGGGAGACCTCCATCTAGGATGGTTTATTAGGATCAGACAATATTTGGCCGAGATAGAATTATTTGAAAATCTGGAAACTGAGGGTGCAAAAAAAATCTAAATAATGAGAAATCACCTTTGAATTTGTCCAAATGAATTCTTAGCAATGCATATTACTAATCAAAAACTAAGTTTTTATACATTTACAGTAGTAAATTTACAAAATATCTTCATGGAACATGATCTTTACTTAATTACCCAAATGATTTTTGGCATAAAAGAAAAATCGATAATTTGGACCCATGCAAAGCTTTTTTGGCTATTGCTAAAAATATACCCCAGCGATTTAAGTCTTGTTTTGTGTTCCAGGGTCACACATGTTGGTAACCAAACAGTTTTAGTTACATAGAAGAAAGTCAGTTAGGCGGATGAGTAACCAGTGACACAATGTGCACTTTTGCATTTACTATCAGTTGACCAACTGATCATTGTTGTCTGAGTTGCATTAGGATATGGTCACATTTTTTATTTTTATCCTTTCAAATGTGGTTGAAGGGACAAACCCTGTTTCCATGTGTATTTAGTGAAAATCACTGGAGACAGATGTTAATATCAGGTGTAAACAGAGGCCTCTGTTGCCCAATGTATATTCAAAAGTGACCAAGCAAAACAGACATCCAGCCTGTCCCAGTAGATGCAAGTGAAAAAAACCTGTAAAGAAGCAAAAATAAAAAGAGAGTCGAAGAGAGAGAGAGAGGGAAAGAGGAAAGCCTCAAACGGTACAAAGCCGCCTCTAAGCATGCCGCTGTTTCCTGACAGCACTTTGTGCTTTCAGAGGCTGAATGAGCAATGATGATAGCTATTAACCAGAGAGCTTATCTCTGTACATGAGGCTTAGATGCCAGGAGCCATGTTACAGAGAAAAAGAGAGAGAGGGAGAGAGAGAGAGATGAAGAAGGGCGAATTCTCAACATTTATCACTGTCATTAGGGCAGGCCACATGCTCAGTCTCCACTCAGCCAATGAAGCTTGAATATTCATGACAGCCAAAGCTGGCCTGGGGATACTGAGAAGACTGCATGAGTGTGTGTGTGTGTGAGCGGCTGTGTCTGTGTTAGCGGGTGTCCACGGCTTGCTATTTTGTTGCGTCACGGCAAGGCAGGGGCACAGTATGAGATCGGCGCGGAGAGAGACTGAATAAGGGGGGAAAGAGGGAGGGAGGGTAGACAGGCAATAAGAAGTAAAGTGTTTATTGAGCTATCTATTTATTCGTAAACATCCCCTCATTACTAACATGGAAAGAATCCAATTTTCCCCTCCGAGGGGAAATGCATGGTGCACAAACAGACCTGCGCACAGAGAGCAGGAGGAGATCAAAACCGAACTAGAGGACAGAAGTCAGCGGAGAAAACTGTAAATCTCACAAGAACTGTCAGAGAACATCTCATAAAAAAATATTTTTTACATAAAAAAAAAAAAGTTAACTTTCTTTTTTTTTTAGGGTGATGCATTTAAGCTACAAAATGTTCAAAACACAAAACGATCCAACAAAGAAATCTGTCTAGCATGTTTACAAAGAAAGTCCCATTAAGAATTTTCCTTCATGACAATTAAGCACATTTTCCTACAAATTCTCTTTATGTTTTTCCTATTATTCTCAATGATGATTCTAATTATAAATGGTATCGATAAATAATTGTAATCATCAGGGTAGACTTTCAGCATACAGTAATGAGAAAATGTAACAAAAATGTAAAATGGCCCTAAAAATAAGCTTAATTTATACATCAAATTAAGATATATATAAAAATTTTTAAATAAATGAAAACAATAATACTTTTCTTATTTTTTATTTTGTTTTTTTCTTCTTGGGCTGTAATGTTACCTGGAGTTCATAAGTTCATGACAAATTCTGTGAGATTCACCTAAAATCAGAGGTCAGAGAAGTTCGAAAAGACAAGTTGTACAGGCTTTAAACGAATTAAAGCCACATGAAGGAAATCTCTCAGCTGAAACGGAAAGTGAGCGAGACACGTGAACCGAAAGAGAAAAAGAAAGAAAGACCAGATGAGGAAGACTGGATTATGGTGGTCTGGGAGGGTCTTTGGTTTCCCACCTAGCTGAAATCATCGTGCCACTTTTAGCCCTGTGGTGGTCTTTTTGAAATCGATGCCCATCGGCCTGCCGTAACGAGGCCGGTGGGGGCCGGAGCCATGGATAGAGTGATAGCATGAAAGCAAGACGTACAAGTGGGATGGAAAATCTGATGCCCAAAAAAGAAATAAAAATGAGAGAGGGAAGGAGAGAAGACAGATAACGCTCTCTGAGAGCATTTAGCCTAGAGATCTGTGAGAAAAAAAAGAGCGGGAACACTGTGGGATCACTGACCAATCAATAACAACTACCAACAATACTTCAAAGAACCTCTCAAAATCTATATAATTTTATCACACGTTATTTGTCCATACTTCACAATGCCCATAACACCGCAAGGGATGTTTGCAGAACGCCTGGGATGTCGGCCATAGATAAGAATGCTTGAAATCAAATCTGTAAATCACTGAAGAGTAAACCCAATCGCATATGAAATCTTTAGCCGGCGAGAGACCGGGTCCTGACAGACCGAGCGGCCGCCTCACCTCCAGTTCTTTAATAATTCAGCAGCGGGTGTGTTTATTGATGACTTCTTCCCCGCTGCAAAGAGCTTCATCATATTCTCTTATTAGTCCCTTTAGTGCAGCTTGCTTAGACAAGAATTACACAGCAGATTACATCCCTATTTTAATACGGGTGGAAAACACACACACAAACAGCGAAAACGACGCACGCCGCCGAATGCGGTTAGATTTTTTTCCCTGCGCGGTGTAAGCGTTAGGGATTTCTCAGCTGCTAGAGAATGCTGGTGTAAATAAAAACATCCTTTGGCAGGGAGACCCTAAACGGTCCCTGGAAATGCAACAAGCCTTTAAAACTGTGCTCACAACAATGGGGCCTAATTAGCCGACAAAAACGCTGTCGTCCTGAGAGGAAAAAGATCAGCTGTTTTTACTATTTCATCAACTTCGCACTGAGGGACTCAAAAAGCTGTGGGAAAGCGCCAAGGCTTTTTTCCATCTAAAATGAGGCTTATAAAAGTGATCAAACAGGTTTGAGGAGCAGGGGCAGGGGAGCCGTCCCTCAGGATGAGTGAGTGGACACAGTCCAATCTGGCGGACCCGGGGGGAACTAGCTATCATTAGAGCTGCCTTTTAAGACAGGCTAAAGCCCTTTAAAAACACGGCCCCCTCCTCACTGCTCCGTCTTAGTCTCTCCCACAGGAAGTGCTGAACCCCAAAAGGCTGGGGAGCATTTGATCTGTAGGCAGGAAAAGAAGGCAAGAGTGTGAGCGAGTTTGTGTGTTCCTATGAAAATGGAAAGCTGGACGGTCAGCTGAGAGTTAGCATTTGTGTGTATTTCGGTGTGTCTCTGCACGTATTGTCGGGATGGTGTTATGGGGGGGTGGGCTTTGTTATCTTTCCTTCACACAAAGCCTGGAGATCTGGCTGGGCTGAAAACCCTATTTTTTTGCTCCTCTTTTTGTGCAGACAGAAAAAAAAACAAAATGAAAGCCTCCATCAAGGTCTTCCCCTGCCGCCTGTATCACAGCGCTACAAGACCGCTTATGCAAATCACTGATGAGGAATTAAATCATGTGTGTGATTGGGTGTGCTTTCTATTGTGATAAGAAAGAACAGAACGGCTGTTTCTCGGTCTTTTTAACCACCTTTTGTAAACCTGTTGGTGCTGGAAATGTTACAAGATGGACAGTTTTCTGAAATCGTGGGAGTTGATGCGGTGTTGGTGTACATTGGGAAGGATGTAAGGAAATGAGATCGGGGTGTGAATAATTAAGGCCAAAGGGTTCCACAACAATAGATTGGGAGGGTTTTAAAAATACTTTAAGCACATACTTAAAAGGTCTTTTTAGGTGGAAATATATTTCAGAACATTTTACAAATTTCACAAAAGTTAGCACACAAAGTATTAACCCTAATATCTTAGCATAGAAATAATTGGTTAAAGTCAGCTTGAAATTAAAATTCAGCATATCTTTCAGCATGATAAGATCAGCATATTAGTGATCTTATCATGAATGATTCATCCGTGCATGTTTCTTTTTCCATACATGGAATTTTTTTATCAAAATTGTATAACTCGATCTTCTTCTTTTCTCTGGTGACGTATGCCAGATTTCTCCAAACATTGAATCTTACTCTGGCCTTTTCTTACAATCCACTGCAAACTCACAATCAGATCTGAATCTATCAGATCAACAACCAGTGGACACAACTAAGTGCATCATCCTACATGTTTTTTCTTTTTTGATAATCCATTTCAATTGGATGTACATCACAATATGTAAGAAAAGACACGATGCTAATTCAGTTCCATTGCGATGTAAATTACTTTTGATTAGCTAGAATAATATTGCAATGACACGCTATGTTTTAGGTATTACAAACAGCTTTCACATGCATAGGATCTGGCACAACAGCAGTAAATAGATGCTAACAAAAAGAAATTGTTTGCCTGAGGAGGTAACTGTAGCAACAACTGACCATTTAAGCACTTTTTGTTCATTTCTTTCATTTGGGGAATCATCTTGTGCAACCCAGATTGTCATTTGGAACCTCGAGCACTTTGTGTCCTTTTCAGATAATTTTTGGATGAAAAACATTCACACACATAAACACTGAGTGACATTATCACTTTATAAATGATTTTCATAAAACTGTTTTGTTTAAAAGTCTTTTTAAGAAAAAGTTCATTTAAATATCTGGCTAACTGTGTTGGGGCAACACAATCCATTTGGGCTAGATTAACCTTAATATTGCTGGCAAAATATTTCAATTCCTTTACAAAAGCAGACATCCCCTGAAAGTCGCTGAAAACTCTGCACACAGAATGAAAACCTTGATCAGCGGGTAATCTGAATATTGGGGGGCACATATGTATGTTCATCCTCACCTCTGTTCTCTTCAGTGTTGTTCCTCTGCTGTTGGGATCGCTCCAGCTCTGCCAGTTCACTCAGTAACTCTATACCATAATTTGGGGCCACCGCGTTCCCAGAGACAGGCACAGGGGCTGCCATATGGGCATCTCGAGTGGCACACAACGCTGCTGCGATAAGGAGCTCCAGGCTCCAAATGCAGCTCCCAGGATACTGATTCCCCAGGGCAGAGGGCACGGGGCAGGGGGAGAAAGGCGGCGAGGCTGAGTCACTGGCTGACATGCACTCATCCTCAGCAGTCCTCTCTGGATCCTGCTCAGTAAGTTCCACAGACTGACAATCCTGGGTGGAAGTCACAGCTGAGTCTCGTAGCTCCTCAACCTGCTTCTTGTTGTCTTCAGCTGGTGCTGGACTCTCTATTCCACTTGCCTGGCTGTTGGGGATCACAGTCGCTCTGTCTGGACGGGGGTCTGCTATGGTAGAGTCAGTGACAGGGCAAAGAGAAGTTTGTGAGAGAGTGGCATCCACCTGTCCATCTTCTTCTATAACTCCTCCCTCCTCTTCTACATCCTCCACCTCCCGGGATGTTCTAGTAGGAGATCCCACTCCAGTGTGGCACACAGGCTCCTCCCCTTTGGGAGATAGGGGGTGGGGCTGGGGTGCAGGTTCAGCTGGTTCCGCTTGCTCCGCCTCCAAGTCTGCATGCTCAGCCAGTTGGACTTCTTGAGGGGAGGGGCCACCTTTGTAACCCATTGCGATGGCAGGGTAAGTGTAGCCAGGAGGGAGATCTATAGGAAAAAATGGGAAAAGAAAAACTGATTGAGTGTTTCCATAAACACTGAGGTTGGTTTGGGCTCCTCAACCTTGTTTGAAGTCACTCTATTACAAGCATAAAGATTTAACTGCTCCTGAAACATACTTCAGCGCATGGAGAACCAGCAAGCCATTACCATTCATTTGTAATACACATCACAATATGACCTTGTCAGTTAAGGGGCACGGCCCCCTGACGTTGAAATGCAGAGAGGGGTGATATATATGCTGTATACGGAAGCATTAGCGACAGTGTGTACCATTCGCTGCGTTTATCTAGTATAACTCACACACATAATGGAGCTGGCGCCATAAAGGCTATGGCGCAGGCATGAGCGAATTTTCCATGAATATTGAATTATGTTCAAGTTGTTATGGATGCAGTGTGAGCGAGAGAGAGAAAGAGTGCACAGAGGAATGTTCGTGTATAAATTAGTCTATAAGTGAGAGTGTGTATTCGTCTCGTCTGCCGTGCGAGTGAAAACGATTGCATGGGAAACGTTGCTTGCATGAAAGAGCGAGAGTGTCTGTGTGTGTGTCTATATGAGATCTGCAGCATTGCCGGGTATATTGATGACAGCATGGTGTCTGGGTGTGATTGCACAGCCAGCCCTGTCACCTCAGCGTTGTATTATTGATGGTATCCTTCCGCCAGATGAATGCATATCCCTTCGCCAGGCAGCACTCAAGGACCTCTGAAGGATAAGAGAGGCCCTGTCTGCTGTCTCACTGACCTCCCTACTGTTTTCTGTCTGTCTCTCTTGCACCTACACCATACGGCAAGCCGCTCCCTATGGCGTCTATGCTTTCTTGCACATACAAATGTGTCACAAATGGATACAAAGGTGAAAAGACACAGACACAAAGTGAAAAGTCAGCACTTACACTTCCATTCAAATTAACAGTCTTAGGTAATCAAAGGCCAACAAGTCCTTCAAAGGCCCTGTGTGTCTTATCTGCAGCAAAATATCCATCTCTTCTGTTCACTGTCCCTGTGATCAGGGCCTTTTTTTCTATTTGGCCATCTCTTCTTTTTTTTCTGTCTCTCCTTCACTTCACTCCCTTTCCCCGGGGGTTTGTGGAGCCAGACGTGATGGCAAGACCCTAACCTTGAGAATGAAATGAAACGTTCCAGCCTCTTTCCTCTAGTCTGTTTTTTTTTTTCAGACTCAAATGCGAGGGCATTGGTATAGGAAGCATGTTAGAGAAAAGCACTGTTTTGCTTTATTCTGTTCACCCCTTTTATGAGACTGGATTATTGCTCCAAATAAACCAATCCACTGCCTTTTTATCGTCAGACACATGTTAGAATGCATTCTAATACTAAGCATGTACAGGGTTTAGCAAACATTATTTTTACAACTTCAAAAGTATGTCCTCCCTCTTTTTAAGAAATAAGCAGGGCAGCATCAATATAGAATTTTTTTCTGAAACTGATGCTGATAATGATTAATATTTTTATGTAAATAACTGATATATAGGCTGATATTAGATGTAAATATATGATTTTGTCAGTCTGATAACAAAACAAAAAAAACACAAAAGTACAGATTTCTATATGATCATTATTACAGACTGAGTTTTACAACAGCTAAGCCAATTAAAAATAGTCCTTTTATCAACTGCCTATAATTTATTGGCTTATATTTATGTATTGGCTTATAAATTTATCGGACAATCCTGATAAGACCATAAGCGTATAATGCATTTCCATAAATAATAATTATATTTTAAAGCATATCCTGCATGCCCATAAATAATCATTATATTTTAGATTTGTTTTACTTGCTGTGGTGGGGTGGGGTGCAAATTTAGCCACAGACCCATGTAAATGACAATTTATGTCCAAGCAGAATGAACCCAAAAGTGGCACTGTAGCTATGATATGTTATCTCTTACACTAACATTAACTTACTAGCATTTGCCTTTCAGTAAATAAAATGTGCAAATATCACAAAACCTAATTAATATTAATAAGCCCAGTTTACAAGGCGTATAACGAGTCCTCCTTCAAGCATACCCATGCGAGTAGAAACTACATTTCTACAGTTACAGATTTCTGCAATGCATATTTGTTCCTGTATGTACAATAAATACATTCACCATTCGTCCTACTGAAATAACACACATGAATGCTGTCATTTTCCCACTCACCAGGCTCCAGGGACTGAGGGTAGTCCTGTGGTGGCTGGCCCTCGCCCCTCTTGTCCTGGGACTCTGCAGGTTTTGGCAAGTGGTGGGGGGTGGCATGAGGACTGAGCGCTGGGGAGCGAGGGGCAGCCACGGCCGGGCTGGGCTCAGGGCAAGGCGTGCAGGGCGTACTCTTGAGGTGGGATCGTGGGGCGGGCGAGCGACAGCAGGGTGAAAGACGAGAAGCGCACCCCCCTGGAGATGAGGAGGAGGGGGGCGGTTTAGCAGTTGGGCCAACGGAGAAAGGCTTAGTGTGCTTGGATGTGCGGAGCTCAGACGATCTCTCAACCAGATCGATGGGGGGATCCTCAGGTTTCCTCTGGAAAAACACAAAAATCACAAATGGCTTCAGAGACTTTATAACACAGCACACA
Source organism: Carassius gibelio (assembly GCF_023724105.1). NCBI lineage: Eukaryota > Metazoa > Chordata > Actinopteri > Cypriniformes > Cyprinidae > Carassius > Carassius gibelio. Next base: position 6,662,364 of record NC_068407.1, read on the forward strand.
ACAGTAAGAGTGGGAAGTCAAACATTATGCATATCAACATTATTCCCAGTTTCCTCACAACTGAAATGCATTTATAGTGGAAAAAAGATAGAGCTAGTTATGATTCAGTCATCTCAGGTTTCTTGCGTAAGGCCATGCACCAGGAACACAGTACAATGGGTGCTAATGATCCACCATACACTTGCATTCTGCTCTGCCACTTTGTATAAAACAGTCAGATAAAAGCCCGAATCCTGCCCTGTTCCTGAGAAGAATACCACTCTTTCAAAACTTCCAACATAAAAATGTGCTTTGAAAATGAAAGCTGGCCGTTCTTTGGCTATAACTGCTATGAATTTCTGTGAGCAGGAAAAACAGGCCTTTCACAACCTCAGGCACCCTGGGTAGGCTTCCTGAAAGACGTCGGGCTTCTGTAGAGAAATAGCTGTTGGAAAATCACCTTGAGGGGTATGAGGAAACATGGCTACCCAAATGTACATGTGCTTTTTCCTTCATGTGTTACCTGTGAGTGACTGTGTCTGTGCGCCAGCTCCATCGCCTGTGCTGCGCGGTGCTGCTGGTGCTGATGTTGCTGCAGCGCATAGAGCTCCTGTTGCCGTAGAAACTGGGAGCGGGAATAGACAGCAGGATGCTGCATGTGTGAGGCGGGCCCTCGGGCTCCGTAAACAGGGGGCCACAGTCCCTGCTGCTCCATTACATCTACAGAGAGTGGGAGAGAAAAAGAGAAATGAATGAGAAAAGAATGAACAAAGGTTTTTCTTCTGCCTCAAGGCAAGTCTCACTTATCGCTCTGAAGGCCTATTGATTTACGGCTATAAGATTCCACTCCTTTTCCGTCCCTCTTTTCTTCCACTCACTTTTTTCTTTCCAAAAGTCATCCTTCATCCCCAGGGCAAAAAAAAAAAAAAAACATTTCCACATCTCTTTCTTCATCATGCAGTGCACTCAACCCGTTGGCAGAGAGAGAATGCAAACTGCCTCCTTTTTACATTGTCTGTCCCTCGCACTCACCGTTAGCCTGGTCATACCTCAGCGGATTAACACAAAACGATGGACACCAGTGAGCTCACCAGCCACACTTGCCTGATCTCTGGCTCACGCACGCTACAGTGCCAGTCAAGACGATTCAGCGCTGCTGTCTCAAACTGTCACATGAATGTGGCTCCTCTGACAAGACCTTCCTGACAGCCTGCTGAGAGCGGGCAAGAAGGGTCTACTCCCAAATGGCTCACTCGTTCACAAGAACTGGGCTTGAGTTATTATGCCTTTATTAAGGGTTAGGTGATGGGTGTTGGCCTTAAAAAGGAGCACATATGTTATACCCAGAGACAAACTCTTGAGGAGGGGAGACAGACATGGAAGCGTTAAGGTCACCCGTTGTTTTGGCCTCACAAGGCAGCGCCCATCGGCCATCTGATGCATTTGCAAAAATGGCAAGCTCTTACTTAAAATAGCCAGTTCCTATTTGACTTGGTTATGCAAAATAACATAACTGGAAATAAAGTAAAATGTACAAGGCGCAATTTTTGTTTTGAGGATGAAATAAATCATTAGATTTGGCATGTTAATGACATCTAATCTTTAAAAAATTGTTTTGCATTTTATTGGAGACACTTAGCAGCAAGTTAATGACATAGTTCAGCCAAAAAAATGCAAATCCGCCATCATTTACTCACCCTCTTGTTGTTCCAAACCAATATGACTCTCTTTTGTGGACCACAATGAAAACATTTAAGAAATACTATAAAAAAAACAACAACGAAAAAACATTGACTTTCATTATCTGGACAAAAACAGTTCTTAAAAATGTCATCTGTTTTTTGGAAAGACGTGAGCATGAGAAAATGATGCCAGAACTTTCATTTTTTTATGTGACCTATCCCTTTAATTAGATAAACTGAAATGTCTGCCTATCTGTGACTAGGCATCTCACTTTTGTGCCGTTCAATCGCTAAGCGAGCAGAATATTGAAAGGAGTCTGTCATTTCTGAAATGAGCTGATCAGATAGAAAGGATGGAGGAAGGGGGAGAGAGAGAGAGGGAGAGAGGGAGAGAGAGTGTAGAGGGATGAAGCGCAGCTGTGCAAAGCAGTTAGTCTCAGCCTTGAGCCTCAGCCCACAGAAATTTCAACACAATATGTTTTTCTTTCAGCCATTCGGTTTTGCATGCTGTATATTCTCCACCCCTCCTTCCCTAATGTATGGCAAGGACCTTTGTTTGGGAAAGATTACTGGGACAGGGTTATGTTTCCCTAGGGAGGGATCCAATGGATGCACTTCCCTTCTTTGTTGCGGAAAGGGGAGTGTGACGCTAAGGAGCAGAGAGCTAATTAAATTTCATAGCCAGTGTGGGGAGGAGGAATGTCGAACAGAGGCGCACAGCACAGGACAGCAGAGCACAGCACAATACTGCAAAAAACTGTGTGATGATGCACCGCACAGCAAGGCACAGTATAATAGTGTGAAAAAAAGACATTCAGAGATGCACAACAAATCAAAGCACAATGCCAGAACTGTGCAGACACGATGGCACAACCGAGCACAGCATGGCATGACAAGGCACAGTGCAATACAGTTTAAAACCATTAAAAGAGATGCTAAGAATACCACATCCAAACTCACTCAGATGGAGCAGTGCATCAGAGAATGAAGACCCACTGGCATGAGCTGATGGTAAATATTCCTTTGGTTTTAAAGAGAATAATAACTTATTCCCAAATAAAATACATTTGCCTATATAATCTTATAGAAAAATTTAACTACTGTAACTATCAACCACAATTTTTTTATTTTTTAAATGTAACTACCAGAATGACTTTTCTTTTTTGTTAAAATTATCTAGGCCACTCAGACTAACAAATAATGTTAACTAACAGGCAAATACCCGTTGTACCAAAAAATATGTTTGTTAACCAATAAATAAAATTATACACAATTTTGTCTAAATCAATAGAAAAAAAAATAAAACATTTAACTGTAACAAGTGAATTTAGGTGGTTAAGCACTATAGTATACAATTTTAAAAATGTGTATCAATTCTGAGATTTGTTAAAGATTACATTTAACAGTGTTATTGAATTATTAGAGCTTTTAAATATTAAGTGAACATTAGATGACTGGAAAGGTAATGTAAATGTAAAAAATAAAAGAAACGAGCATGCCCTATTAAAAATTATATAGACCAATATATCCATAATAAATCCATAATATCAGCAAATAACAGATATATATTGTGGCGATATGTTGTCTATCCTTACCATAGAGCAACTGAGAAGTAAGAAAAATGCTATGCCACTGTGCAAAATGAACAAAAGAAAACAAAACAGTTTGATCCCTAAATTGTTATTGTTCACTGTGCTCCTCACCTCCTCAGGTTCCACACATTGTCGCAAAGGAGACAAACTCCTAAAAGCCCACCTGGGCCAATTCTGCATTCATACAAATTTAATCTAAACCAACAGACCCTGAAATGTACACCCACACAGTGACTTTAGATCTCCATTTCTCTCGCTCGCACACGCTTATCTATGCATATGCCCCCCTCCCCCCACACACACTCAAAGTCAAATACGCAAGCTATCTACTTGAAATGATAATTTGTTTAAACGGTACGAATAATTCCACTTTGCGCATTCAGAATGTGCATTAGGACCGCTTGTGAAACTGTTCCCATTAAGTCCATACTACAATGTGCTGTAAATGCCTGCTTGGCTTAGTGAAGCGTTTCACAATAATTATTACAAAATGACACAAGGGCAGAAGGGGATGAGATGGAACCATACAGAGGCGGAAGGGACATTATACCCAAAGGGAAGGGAATTCAGTGTCGAATTCCAGAACAGAACAAGTGGACAGAATGACCATGGATTAACTTGCTGTAATTGTCTGGCTGTAAAAGTAAAAGTTCACCCAAACATTAAATCTCAATTTATTTCTACTTGTTTCTTGACCTTTTTAACTGGTGGGGTAGAATCTAGGTGAAGATTCTTCAAAAGATTATTTTGTGTTCGACTGCATCAAACAATTAAAAAAATATATTACAAAGTGAAAAGAAAAATAATGAAAATTAATTTCAGAATATGGGTGGCGTGAATATGTCTTTGAAAGTGAAAAGTGAAAGTCGTGACATTTGCCAAGTATGGTAACCCATACTTGGAATTGGTGCTCTGCATTTAACCCATTCAAGTGCACACACACAGCAGTAAGAAGCGAACACCCACCCGGAGCAGTGGGCAGCTATAGATCCAGCGCCCAGGGAGCAACTGGGGGTTCAGTGCCTTGCTCAAGGGCACTTCAGCCATGGGTATTGAGAGTGGAAGAGAGTGCTGTTCATTCACTCCCTCCCACCTACAACTCCTGCCAGCACCGAGATTCGAGCCGGCGACCTTCTGGTAACTAGTCCGGCTCTCTAACCATTATGCCACAGCTGCCCCTGAATATGTGGAGCTGAATAACCTCCATTTTCCTCCATACCCTAACCCAGTGGTTCTCAAACCTGCCCTGGAGTACCCTCAGTCTTGCACATTTTGTATGTCTCCCTCAAATATCACACCTGATTTAACTCATCAGCTCAATAGTGGAGACTGCAAGACCTGAAGTGGGTGTGATAGATATACGGAGACCTACAAAAATGTTCAGTGCTGGGGGGTACTTCATGGAGAGGTCTGAGAACCCCTGCCCTAACCTATTAACAATGTTACTACAACAACCAATTAAATACCAGTAATATTGGGCAATGTACCAAGGTGATGGGTAGCAGGGTGGGCTGCTGGCTCAGTAGGTAATACCACCAGGGCGGCGGAAGGGTCCTGAGGCAGGGGCAAGACTGGTTGCAAAGGGCTGGGCATAGTTGCAGAGAAGCCGGGGCCCAAGTTCTGGTGCAATGCTGCATGACTGAGACCTGAACATGGAGACATGGAAAGGCCGCTTAATGATAAAAGATTTCAGCTTATGGTTCAATACCAATGGGCAATTCATTGATTATTTAGTAGGGTAAACTAATTAACCAACATATGCAGAAATTCAACAAGAGCGTGAAGTATATTGTAATCTAATATCATCAAAATGGCAAAGACAGATGGCATTTGCTTACCATAAGAGTGTCCCATCCAGAGGGAGGGACTTCCTGTCCGAGGCATCCAGTGATGATGGGCGGGGTGGGCGTGAGCAGAGGGCTCAGTGCCTAATTGGCTACCGCCTGGCACAATAAGGTGTGAGGTCAGATCTCCATGGCAACTACTGGAGGGGTGGATCCTGGCAAAGTCAACTCTGTCTTTGTTTTCCCTGATGGGAAGTCATCAAAATGGCACAATGTTACTCTCCAAGGCATTACAGCTACAGTGCTGTATGCTAACTCTTCAGGTTGGTCTTTGTTTACATACAACTGATACAGAAATTCAATTGGAAACATCAATTTGACTAATAGTTGTACCTGAGGAGGAATTCTCGCTCTCTGTCATATGCAGAAAGTCCAAGCTGTTCCTCACAGACTCTTTTCGCATCTTCATCCACTTCCCGCTCCAGTGAGTACATTGGACATCCAACACCTAACACAGAATAGTTAAGCACTATAATCTTTAACCCACTGATGACCAAACTTATTTATTTGTTAATTTCACTAGATCCTATTTTTTTTCAGTTAAATGCTAAATCATACATATAAGATAGCGGGATATCAAAAGTACAGAAAGATTATCTTAATCACAAGCTTGTTTTTCTATAAAGTTTCCAAAAGTTCATCAAGTATATTCAGTAAACTGAAAATGTATGTATGGCTTGTTAGAACACAGACTTGTACACACACACACACACACACAAACACCAGACATCCTGTTGAGAGTCGCTTACCCTTCATGCTGGGCATCACTCTGCTATGGTGGCTGTGGGTGGGATGCCCGTCTGGCAGGCGGCACGGGGGCTCTCTCTGCCTGGCAACGGCCACCGCTATCCCTACAGGGGGCTGTCGCACCTCTCCCTCCCCCTGAGCTTCCCCTGAGTCCTTGCCTGCCCGCTCAGAGCGCTCATTCTCCCCAGACGACGAGGCTCTCCTAGGGGGCAGGTTCTGCTTTGATTCCTGCAGAGCACAGCTCGAACCACTTCCATTTTTGTCATTTTTCTCGTTCCTCTCGCTCTTCTCTCCAGTAACTGCCCCCTGCTTGAGGCAGCCCAGGCCACCAAATGGGCTCTTCTGAGAGAACAGCAGTGGTTGCTGGCTGCTATACTTCATCAGACTACTCATGGGATTGCCTTCAGGTCCTTGGGGGCCCAGTGTGGCCTCCTGTGGGGCAGTTAGAGGGGGAAGAGACCCTTGGTCCCCATGTGAAGTCTGGGAAGCAGAACCCAGAGAATTGTAAGCCTTGTGCGGTTCTTCATCCGGTTGAGCACGGTGTCCTCGCACCTCCCAGGAGGGATGAGTGCTGGTCTGATGCCCACTGTAACCCTGTGATGTCGATTCCATGTCCATCTTTCTCTTGTCTTGTGTGCTGTTGCCAGGCTCCAACTCTGGACCCTGTCCACCATTGCTAGCCCTGTTACTGTGCTGCTGATGACGTATCCGTGCAACTCTTTGACTGTTCCTCTGAAGAGTACACTCAACATCTGTTGCACCTTTACCTTCAGATGATGCCCTGTTCGATGGACCTGAGTGGGAACAGTCCCGGAAAGGTGGAGTGCTGGCATAAATGCTACTCTTAGCTTGGTGCCCACCCTTTGTCCCCTGTGGCAGAGAGGGACGGAAGGCATCAGATTCCTCACTGCTGTCCAAGTTACAAGAACGTGATGAGTGGGGATGCTGATTCTGACTGTGCTGAACCTCGTTTGTGCGTGAATGGGGGCCCAAGGGCCAGTCTGGGCTCTTGTCTGTTTTGCCATATGCATGTTGCTGCTGGGAAGATTTTCTTTGGCAGCTACTCGGAGGAGGCAGTAGGGTAGCTACTCGACTCCCACTGCTACTCCTCTCAGGAGTTTTCATTTCTTTCCCCACCCTGCCCCCAACCGCGACCATCCCACCTCCCACACCTCGACAGTGAGGGTTCCCCAGCTGGAACGGTCCACTGGTTTTGTCTCCCTGTGGCCCCACAGAGGGCACAAAGGTAGGTCCTGTCACCTCAGAGTCCCTGCCAAGGCTCTTTTCCTGAGCAGTGGGCATGATTAGTGGAGCAGGGGGTGGTGGGCAGAAGAGATCAGGGTGGGGATGATGAGGATGATGATGGTGCGGATGACTTGGGTGCAGCCAGGATCCTCCTAAGGCAGAGCCTAGACCCAGGGGTGGGGGTATTGAGTAGGGCACTGGGTGGGCATGGCCCAGCATGGCACTGTGGCGAAGACAGTCTGAGTGTGGCTCACTAATTCGCATCTCTCCACTGACACCCTCCTTGCAACAGTGACTGTCTCCACTTGTCTGCCGGCCAGTCCCCAGACCAGAGGCCCCTGGCCCCACACAACTGGGCAGGGAGCCCCTGGTGGTGGCCCCTGGATCAGAGCCATTCTGGGTCTTGGTGCTAAGCAGGCAGGAACTAAAATGCTTAGGGTCGTCTTTGTGCCGGAAGTCCTCTTCTAGGCCTTGAGGGTGCTGCTGGTGGTGGTGGTGAAGAGTGGGAGGACCATGATGTTGCCGATCCTGCTTGGACTCTTGTTTACTCTTTTCTTTTTCTTTTCCTCCGGGTGCAACTCTTCGCTCCGCTACACCCGTCTCTTTGGAGCTCTTTTGGGAAGCTGTGCTCCCAGGTTCCCTCTCACGACTGCAGGAGTCCAGTGGGTGGGCAGTCCTAGATAGTGGTGGGAGGCTGTGATTTGTGGAGAGAAGGTGGGGCTGCGACGGGAGGCTTCGAAGATAGAAATCTTAGGAAAGAAAAAAATGCAGACAAATACTTTTTCATAGTCTGTTTCCTGCTGATGGACAGAAGAAATGGAACCTCACTCACCTTTCTGAGAGTCATAGAAGCGGTGCTGTCCATAGAGTACGCTGCTGTTGCCATGGTGATCCAGGGGGCTCATGGGTAGGAAGGTGGGGGCTAGACTCCCTGAAAAGCGGGGATACCCTGGGGCTGAGAGAGAAAAAGGAGAGAGGGGAGAGAACATTGTCAGGATAAGCAAATGTAACAAAAGAGAGTGACAGTTTTGGCCTTTTGCTGTGGCTGGATGCAGGTTCATGAAGCCCTACAGCATGGTACAACCTTTCCCAGAAACCCCTACTCAAACAAGTTCAGTTCTTTACTCGACATTTATGAGTAGTTCAACTAAACAAGAGCTTTTAGAACTTCTGTTTACAGCCTTTAAAACACATTTTAGTTGATCTTCACAAACATAACATGCACTATTGTATACCCAAAGAAGAGAGACGATAATTCCCAAGCAGTTGTATATATGTATCAATATATACACAAAATACAGAGACATACACAGACAAACAGTAATAAAAGATGCTCTTTTCACGACTATGCATGCAAATCCCACTGGTTCAGAGGGAGGTAAATGGCCGCTCAGTGTGACTCTTTATCTTCAAGGACACTGCACTGTGTCCTGAGATAGTGAAGGCTACACTGGGGTGTATTTATGTGTAAACTAAGCACATGGCTGAAACCCAACCACAGAGCAGCAGAGGTCAATGGCCAGGCACACAAGGGTCATGCGCTTAAGCCGCCCACAACACAGAGCTATTATAGCCATCTGTGGTGTGTGTTTGTGTGTGTGTGTGAGCGTGAGTGTGTGTTTCTGTCTATCAGTGAAATGGAAGTCTGTGTAAGGGTAGAGTATATTGGTGTCTTTTTGAGTGTGTGTTCCTGGGTTTTTGCACACATATATGTTTGAGACACCCTGTCCTTGCACACAGTTTAATTGGTTGCAGTTAAAAGTTTAATGGTCGGGGGCCAAAGTAAACAGCAGTCCATATTGCTCATCCTTAGCATTCCACGGAGCCAATGTCCCATAGCCTACAAAACACACACACACACACATTGTCATGACCCTTTCTGTCCTGACACAATAGAAAACTGTGGCAGAAAACAAATTAATGCATGATATATTGGTCCCGAATCAATCATCATCTGATATCAGTAATGTTTTTATTGTTAACAGTCAATATTGGATATTTATTTGTATGCTCATTTACCTTTAGATTACCATTGCCATCTTCTAAAACTTAAAATTAACATTTACAAACACAAATAATTTAATAGCACTATTAAATAAAATGTCTAAATGTATTATCATAGCATCATTTAAAATGCTAGATTTTAGCTTTTACATTTTCTTTGTTATTTGTTTCTACATAATTTAAGTGGTTATGGGTTAGGAGCCAAAAATTTAAAGGACTGTAAAAATGGACCAAAATTTCATCATTAAAATTAAACAGCTTGGCTATGCTGTATGCCTTGACTGACCATTTTGTAGTTGGTGAAACTGATGAAAGTACTTTATTACAGTAACAGGCATTCAGGGCATGAATTAAACCTTTGTGTAATACGTATATAAATAATGAGTAAGAGGGTAAAAGTGAGAACGAGAGATGGGAATGAGGGAGTGCGAGTGTGATAGAGACGGAGCATATCATTTCGAGAGGCAGATTATGAGAGAGACGGACCGTAAGTGTCTGTAGGTACATGTGTGAGTGTGTCTGAAAGAGAGAGAGAGCAATTGAGAGACAAAGGAGGAGGGAAGATCTCCCCCTCTCCTGCCTCTCTTACTAATTGACACCAGTGGAGCGTCTTGTTGACAGTGACATCACAGGGGAGTCCAGATGTGTAATATCAGGCCTTCTGGCTGCACCTGTTTCCTACAGCCACAGAATTTCAATTTTATCGACACACACATATGCAGTGCGTATACACACACAAGCTCCTGCAGCATGTGGAGATACAGAGAGGTGCAAACATTAACCATGAACATCCACAAAGACGAGGGACGGTTAGAACAGTCATTTGTAAATTTGTGTGTCCTTGAGTGCATATATGTGACCCTGGACCACAAAACCAATAATAAGGGTCAGTTTTTTTTGAAGATTTATACATGATCAAAGCTGAATAAATAAGCTTTCCATTGATGTATGGTTTGTTAGGACATTATTTGGCTGAGATACAACTATTTGAATATCTGTAATCTGAGTGTGCAAAAAAAATCTGAATATTGAGAAAATTGCCTTTAAAGTTGTCCAAATGAAGTTCTTAGCAATGCATATTATGAATCAAATACAATGTATTGTTGGCTATTGCTGCAAATATAATTGTGCTATTTATGACTGGTTTTGTGGTCCAGGGTCACATATGTGTTGAGTGCATTCAAACATTTGCGGTTGATGGGATTTATTTTTATATTTTTGAAGGAAACCTTTTAAGATCAACATGGCTGCATTCAATTGATATCATTTAATTAAAACAGTAATATTGTGAAATCTTAGCAGAATTTAAAATGCATTTTTTTTTTTTTGTATATTAGAAAATTTATTCCTGTGATGGCAAATCTGAGTTTTCTTGAACCATTTATCCACTCTTCAGCATCACATGATCCTTCAGTTATCATTCTAATATTGGTGCTCAAGCAAAAATATTTTACAACTATCAATGTTGAATGCAGCTACCTTAATATTTTTGTGGACATTTTGTTTTCAGTATAAACAGAAACGTCAATAGAAAAGAATTATGCAATGTACAATGTAAAAGTCTTTAATGTCATTCTTGATGAATTTAATGCATCGTTGCTTAATAAAATTGTTAATTTCCTTCGGACCCCAAACTTTTCAATGGTATATGCATTCTTAAAAAGGAGACAAAAAGGAGATGAGAACTGAACAGACCAGACAAGACCAGACCAGACCACCACAGTTGAGGTTAGATCAGAGAAAAGAAGAGGAGGCAACAATCACCACAATCACTCCCTTCAACAATTAATTTAAATGGCAACAATTAGAGCAGAGCGGCACGGCAGTCTGAAAGCAATCAGACTCTAATGATGAGCAATAAACGCAGTCCAGCACAGACCATTACAGGCTAGAGGAACGAGACACACACACATAACTAATCAAACACACTTATTGTAAACTACAGCTCCCCAGTTTGAATGAAAACTGTATTCATCTAAATGAAGAATGATGGAGCCACAGGAGCTCAGTGTGCCAGATCAAACTGAGATCCGGCTCAGAAGCCAAGACACTGTTTTTGTTCTGTAAGACTGAGAAGCAGTGAAAAGTACAGGTGGGGAGTGTTGGACAGTTTCCCAAACAAAGTCAAAGAGGATCTGTGGTTGTGTGTGTGTGTGGCTGTGTGTGTGTGTGAGGCAGTGTATGAGAAAGAGAGGGAAAGAGGAGGAATGAAGCCACACAGAACTACCCATTTAATCATATACATACAGACATTAACACTGCTGAGCTGAACCCCAATGTTTGTTTAAAGGAGCTCATTTTCTCTTTAATCTATGAGAAATTATTAACAAATTATTCGCTGCCTTTCCATACCTCACCTCCCCCCCGTCACTCTAAAATACTTCTAATTTCTCATTTTAAATTTCTAAATATTTTATGTCCAGGACTGTTTAATATAAATAACTAAATCACTGAATGAAAAAAGTACCAGTAATAAAATAAAAAATAAAATAAGAATTGGTAATAATTAGTCTATCTGTTTCAATCGAGTTCAATTGAGTAAGATTCACTCAAAGTGTAACTCAGTACCAGCTCTACTGGCACCCATGACACAGTCATATACATTTACATTCAAGGCACATTAAAGTGCATCAGATTACAGCCTGTCATGTGCATGACAAATTCACCATCCATGTAAAGTACAAACCCAAAAGCATTTCGTGCGACCTGCTGGAAGAGGACAATGGAGACACACACACCTCTCTAATCATATATATGTGAACAGAGATTCCTGACAAAGAAAAAGGAGTGAGAGACTGTGAGAGAGATGCATGTCTCTGTTACAGTTATTATTACCACACCTTTCTCCATTTTATAGATATTTAATATTTCTTGTCTTGATTCCTTGCTTAGCCTAATAATTGTTCAACAAAAGTGTTATTTGTATTCATTCTGTAATTTATTTACTTGTATATCTTAACACTACACCAAGAACATTTTATTTTCTCAATACATATTTTGTCAATTAAACTGATATTAAGAGAAAGAAAGGAGAACCATATAAAAAGGAAACAGGGCTGACTCAAATATGCCCATCTAACCCTTTAATTGAAGCGAAGCAGCAGAACCAAGCAGGCAGACGGAGGGAGGAGATAGCAGAACAGAGAGGGGAAGAGGAGGAGGAGAGGAGGGGATCTTGTCAGCTCTGTTAATTGCGAGATGTGCTGAATCAACAGCTGCAGAATGTGGCCACTGTGGAAAAAGACGCAATAAGCCACACAAGGCCAAACCACTGTAACGTACAGCCTTAAATGTCTTCTTGCCTTAATAAAATGCCAATACATTAAAAGATGCCAATGTTTAATTAGTAACTACATTTATTGTTACATAATAATCATCAACTTGAGATAGTCACCACTGATAAGCTTCTACAAAATATAATGTAGAAACTTCAATTTGCTGTAAAGCTGCTTTGGAACGATTTGCATCATGAAAAGTGCCATACAAATGAACTTGAATTGAATAATAATTATAATAAATATAAAGAGTTCTGTTTAGTAAGTTATATTGTTCATTAGACTAAGGGATCATTCACATAATAAAAAATCTAGATGGAGAACAATGGACTGAGATAAGATGCAGTTGAACTGATTTATAACTCAAGGCATTTAAAAACTTAGTGTGTATATTATATATATATATATATATATATATATATATATATATATATATATATATATATATATATATATATATATATATATATATATATATATATACACATACATACACACACAGAGAAAGAGAGAGAGTAGACGAGAGTAGAAAGTAAAATAATTAAAGAAAAGGAGGTGGAAAAAAGAAAACGACAGATGATGGGCTATCGATAATCAATAGTAAGAGAAGATGTTACAACCTCAAAGCAGCAAATGATGGAAAAAAAAGTTTTAAAAGGGAAGAGGAGTGGATAAAGTGGGGAAAAAAGAAAGGAACAAAAAACATTAATGTAGTGGAAGAGTGGTTTGGGACATCAAGGAGAGAGAACTCAGGTATTGAATGAGTGAGAGATAAAAGAAAGATGGACAATGAGACAGAGAGAAAAAGAGTATGTGTATGGAAAAAGAGAGAGAGAGAGAGAGAGAGAGAGAGAGAGAGAGAGAGAGAGTCTCGGGTGGCAGAGCTGTGTGTTGGCTGGGTGCCGAATGCTGGAGTTTGGCCAGCTGGCAGCATGCCGATTGGGGCTTCCTGGATTCAATCCTTAAAAACAATCATTTGGACAGAGTGTGTGTGTGTGTGTGTGTGTGTGTGGGAGAACATATATTTGAGCGGGTGTACATGAGCTACTGTAACCAATTATTTTCCTCTTACACTCTCATTTATTATGAAATATACAAACTGTCTCCATGTCTTTTCCCAGGCTAAACACACTCCACACACACACACATATTCCCAGTCACTGCATGCAACGTGCCAAGCCAAGCCTGGCTTCCTCCACCAGCTGGGACTTCAAAGGTGATCCCCCCTCTTGCTTTGAGCCAACTCCCTCACTCTCCTTTCCTCTTTCGCATAAACGTACCGCGCAGACCTACCTAACACCCTTACACGCACTCAAAATATAAAATCTTAGAGCTTTTGCTGTTCCGACTTCACTTCTACCTGCTTCAGGCGTTTTACATTAACACCCAGCGAAGCACTCAGCTGTGCGGTTAATGCCTCTCACAACACTTGTTTAGAGGATTTAGATGGCACAATTGTGTGCGAGTGTGTGCGCGAAAGAAAGAGGGATAGAATAAACACACGCATCCTCTGGTCAGGCACAATCACAACTTGATGTTTCTCAGAGGGCTCACACAGATGGGAAAACAGGTGTCCAGGTTGCTTTTAACTTGATAGTGATGTGTGCACACACAGCCTCACTCTAATTTTACCAGAAAGAATTTATGAAAAGGTTTAAAATAGCACTATTTAAAATCTTAATTCTAAATTCACTCTGACAAGCACGCTTAGAAATAAAGGGACAGCTCATTCTCAATTTTTACGCATCCTCATATTATGACCTGTATGAAACCTAAACCTGTATGAGTTTCTTTCTTCTTTCTACATTGAAATAAATTGAAAAATAATTGTTGAAAGTTAGTCAACTAAATTTTTTTATTTTAACGTAGCTAAAATAGATTGATTGCAACCACTTACCTTAAAAAAAATGAAGCACATTCAATTAATAATTTTTTCAGTGTGTGGAACATAAAAGAAGATTTTTTTTACCAATATCCTGGCCAATATTTTCAGTATAATGAATGTAAATGGGGCTGTCAAGTTACAAAATCATAAAAAGCACCATGAAAGTATCATAAAAGTGATTCATATAATTCCTGAGCTGTATTCTATAAATTTTGAAATCATACAGTAGCTTGTAAATAAAGTGTAAATTAAACCAAAAATTAAGACATTATTCATGGAAAATCTTCCGAGTTCATGACAGACTGAATGCAAATGAATCTTTAATTTGTGACAGATCTTTGAATTGTGTTATTTAGTTTGTAAAATGAGAAAAAAATCTTTTTTTGAAATGATTCAATTATTCTTTTTGAATGATTCAGTTCTCGAATTCAACTCACTGATTCAGTCACAGCACTAAAAACTGGCATGAAATGAAAATACACATTTATCTAACTGTGAACAATTTATCCATGCATGTGTTGCTTTCTTTCTTTTTCACCTCAAAAACATTAATTAAAATAACTTAACGGTCATCCAACCAACGGACAGAAGCAAGTCCCTGCCCTAAATTTTTTCCATTACACTTGGATTTACATCAAAATATGGGTAAATAGATTTATCACTACTTCCATAACACTGAAGGGGAAGATTATCTTTGTGTTGTGACTTAATTTTCAGTCTTTTCGCCTTAAGCTATTATAGATGTCAACCACTTTTATGGTGTTTGTATGTCCTTTCTGGAGTTTGACAGTTACTTATTACATTTACTTTGCATATAAAATGCATTGTAAATGACTCTAATTGTGTTCCATGGATGAAAAAAAAAAAGCATGTTTTGAATATTTTGAGCATAATTGTTTGAGTCCACTCCAAATCTTGAGTTTTCTGTTTGGAAAGCACACACCTTTGGCTGATCTGTCTGTCAGGGGGCGGTTGGGCGTTTAGTTATCTGATTATCAGTTAGGTTGAGCCAGCATGTCTCATCGTTGCCATATTTTTATGATATGACTACAAACACAAACGTTCTCAGATACACATTTACACAGACGCACACCTGACCAGGGAAGATAAAAAGCGGTGCCTGACCACAAACTGTTCGTAGCCAAAAGAGGAGCCGAGGGGCCAAAAGGCAGAGAGGACACACACACACACACACACACACGCTTAGCAGAGTCCGGAAGCCAGCACCTCCCTGTGGTGATGCTTCTAACCCTCAGCATCTCTCAGTTAAAACCGCATTCACGTACCCACACAGATGCACACCCCCTGTGTGAGTGTCAGTTGTCTGAGCAGGAAGTAGACCGTTGCTGTTGGGTTTAACCGTAAGGGTCACGAGACCCCTGGGTCTAGCTGAGGAAACCCCATATCAACCCCCCCAAAATAGTAAGCCTCTAATGTTGAGCCTCATTGCATTCTCTTGGCAGTCGGGTGACCAGACGACCGTAGCCCAACTTCCCCATAAAATCACATCAAAATGATGCTCAAAATGCATTTACTCGCCTTTTTTTTTTTTGCTTTTAAGGTAATTTACTAAATTGCCAACAGACATTACAGCACCATGCTCATAAAGTTAATGAATATTAATTAACAATTTCCCGGACCACACAGGAGATCCCGCTGCATCCAATCAACTAACGCTTTTCTCTCCTGTCCTCCCCCTTTCACCCCCCTGGCCTAATGGGTCAGGTGGGGCATCACATCATCGGTAGCTGGACCGTCTCCAGGGGAACAGGGCTGGGGTAATTGCATGGCTCTTTTTGATGACATGCTTTTTATGCAAATGAAGGAGGGAATGCAGGGACACGGCTGGGGGGGAAACGAAGCTATCCAATCAGCTGCTTCGAGGGGCTAAGCACAATTAAAGACTGATTCAGATAATGAGCTCTTATCATCACGATGGGGCCGTTTGCATCATTATAGACACATTCTGTTATTAATATTATTGTTATTAGTTTTATTATTATTATTTCTTTATGGTGGTAATCAGAAGCATCATCATTATAGTTATGATTATTGTTATCGTTGTAAGGTTAATGATGGTTTTTATAAAGTTCCGTGCGCAGCAGAATATGCGCTAGGTCGGCTACGGCACCATATTTTTTTCCCTCTCCCTCTAACTCTCTCATTCCGTCTCGCACGCGCAGATTTGTTCAGTCATTCAGTTACAGTAGCATTGGGTGCCAGCAGTAACACCACTGTGTTCGCTGCCAACCACAATTACTGTTCCATTCTGCCAGCTGCCAAGAGCTCCGCAGATACAGAGCAGTTAACCCGCACCGATACACACACACATACGCTTGTACGCGGTTGTACACGGATCTGTGAAAATACCAATAGCAAGTGCTCAGCTGTGCATGCTATTTAAAAAGAACAGCCATGTGCGCATGTTAACACAAATACACGCTCTGCTTACACACACACTTAAGGCATAAACATTTATATAAAGAGCTATATACATTTAAAAGAACATATTGCACATTATGGACAGTCTAAATTAAAAAGTAAGCATGACTGAGTGCTTGCAAGGGGAAAACTCGTTCAAGATCAAATGCATAAAAAAAAACAGAAATGAAGAAGCCCGCACTCTAATGTACTGCAGCACAGCACACTGACTCTCAAACATACTGTAAATTGTGATTTTGTCTGTATTAGAAAGCATGCTGGGTATTTCTACAGATACAGCAGACAGAACAATGATAGATAGACAGACGGACAGACAGACAGACAGATAGATAGATATAATGCTTGGATGATAAGAACTATAGCTACTGCAGATATAATGATAGATAGAAAAGAATGATAGACAGAAAAATGAATGAAGCGATGGATGGATGGAAATACAGATACTGCACAAAGAATGATAGAATGGATGGAAAGAATTATAGATACTGCAAATAAAATGATTGATAGAAAAAAAAATGATAGGATGAATGGATGGAACTACAGATCCTGCATACATAACGACAGATAGTTAGACGGAGTAATGAATGAATGGATAAAACAACAGATTTATCAAGTAGAATGATGGACAGAAATAGAAAAGAATAGGAAAATAGAATTATAGATAGAGTGATAGAATGAAAGACTGGTAGATAGAACGATAGATAGAACGATAGATAGATAGAATGATAGACAAATAGAACGAACGATAGATAGATAGATAGATAGATAGATAGATAGATAGATAGACAGATAGACAGATAGATAGATAGATAGATAGATAGATAGATAGATAGATAGATAGATAGATAGATAGATAGATAGATAGATAGAACGATAGATAGAACGATAGATAGATAGATAGATAGATAGATAGATAGATAGATAGATAGATAGATAGATAGATAGATAGATAGATAGATAGATAGATAGAGAACTATAGATAAAATTATATAAATTGATAAATAGATAGATCACCTTCATGTGAGTGTGGGAACCAGATCTGTGATGGGGCTGTGGAGTGAGGTCCAGAGCGATAGGGCGGTGAAGAGGGGGATGATGGGGGTCCACTGGGGTGTGAGGGAGGAGAGCCCAGACTGCTGGCCAGAAACGTTCCCATGAAGGAGGCAGAGGAGTTCCCTATCAGTCCACTGCCTGCAGGACAAAATAAAAAAATGGTACAAAATCAGACCAATTCTCAAAATGACAGTATTATTGAACTTAATTATTGGAAATTATAAAGTTGACCTCCACGATTACAGTGCAGCCATTATAAAGAGACAATACATGAAGATTTGATAAATGTACAAATTTCTAACATTCAGCCTGAAATAATCGTTCTAACTAAATTAGACAGAAATAGAGTGCAATTGTGGGGAAAGACTAAATGAATTATCAAGAATAAAAGTTAATGAGAGAGAGAGACTAAGAGAGAGATATAAAAAGACAGAAAGTAGGCATATGAGATCCTAAAATGAAAGAAAGAGAGAGTTTTAGATCATAAGTGTGCAGTCTGTTCTAATACATGGTTCCTTAATGAAGTCCCTGTGATCTGTCTGGCGTAGCCTCTTACTCTCTCTCTCACACACACACATACTCAACGACAAAACCTACAAAGGAGAACAAGAAACAGGCTATAATACACTCATCTAAATAATGATTACCACATGACTCACAAAGATAGGTTTCTGTCTGACAACATAATGCTAAATGCTGCAACAAAGCACAGTTAATGTAGAAAACAACAGCCTTTTAAAATGGACTTGATTTGAGTCCTGAAGCAAAACCATGTTGAGAACCACTGACCTACATCATCCAAAACACAGACACACACACAAGAGAGTGAGTGAAAAAGAGGGTGATGGAATGATAATGAGGAAACCCTGGATCGAAGAGCATCAAAGGGATACAACTTTATTCATCCCTGAAGGAAAATGTGCAAGATTTTATACATTCAAGCCAACAAGGGTTAAATCAAATCCATTACACATGCACAGTCCATATAAACCAAACGGACGGTCATTATATTTCCACGCACATCTTTTGTTTTTCTCAGCAGCGAAAGAAACAAAGCAAATTTGCAATGCTCCAATAAGCTTGATTAACCTACATGCTACAGAGGCACGGCTTTAATAAACTTTGAACATAATGTAATTTAAAGATAAGGCAACTCACCAGAGACAATTTGCTCGTGGTGCGATGCAGCATATAGAATCATCAAATCAGCCTATTAAAAACAGAGTTTAATAGAACGATTTGTGCTTAAAACAATGTCTGCATAACATTTACAAGATTAACAACCGTGAATTCTGTGCAAATGAAAAAAAACACCACACATGTGATGTTAGTTTCAGCGCATACCGCTGTGGTTTCCTGTGTGTCTCCCCTGACAAAGACTCTGCCCTCGTGTCCTCTAAAACAACCAACACCACCAATTAAACAGCGAGGTGAAGGCAAGTGCGGTTTCATTTCCTAAACTGATAAAAGTTAATTAACGTGGGTGAGAGGGATGAGGTTAAGGAAGACGTTTATGGGTGTGAAATTACTAAATGACTGCTCTCACAAGATAAACAGAGCACCAGGCCACAGCTCAAGCCCCAGGCAGAAACGACAGCAAGCAGGGGGAATAAAGTCACGAAAGCGGGAAAAGACCAGCGGAATTACAGGTCTGGAAAGACGTTAGGCCGATGGTGCCGGGGTGGATGCTGGGATCACAGCCGTCAAGACACTTTGTCTCCTCTCACCCACTCTCTCGCCTCAGGATGAAAGAAAGCAGGCTTTTTGCGCGGGTCTAGGAACGGTTTGCGTCTACATGAAACGGTATAATCGAAGCTACAGAATTCCCAGCACATTACGGCCGTCTTCTCCTCCCAAATATCCCCAACCACCTTCCCACGGGCTTTACTACTGAAATGAAAGAGCTATGTTCTCCAAGAGCAGTGCAGTCACTATTTGCCATTGCTTTATGGGTGTGTTCACCTCAATTCTGGCAAAATCCAACACTTTAAAAGGGTCTTTTCCAGTGAAAAATATGAGCCGGTGTTAATTTTGTGTGTTTTTGTTTTGTAATATTACAATGTAATATTACAATGTAATGTTACAAATTAGAATATCTTGCATTTAGTGAGAGTGAGTGAGTAAAATTTGACTGTAATTTTGTTGACAATATTAACTCTACATTTTAAAACAACAAAAATAATTAATTTGAAAAGTAAATTAAACTAATTATTTGAACATTTTATATTAAATTTAGTGCTGTCAAACAATTAATCGTGATTAATCGCATCCAAAATAAAAGTTTCTGTTAACATAATATATGCATCTACTGTTTATATTTATTATGTAAAATGTATATAAATACACACAAATACAGTATACATTTTGAAAATATTTACATGTATATATATTATACAATTTATGTTTTATATAAATATATTTAATATATAGCTAAATAACATATTTTTTTTTCATATTTATATATGCACAGTAAATATACTTTATGTAAACAAAAACATAAATTTTTTATGTGATTAATCGCAATTAATCATTTGACCTCACTAATTAAATGATACTTTGTCCGAAAAAAATCTACATATTTTAATTAAAATTGATGCAATTATTTATCTTGTCGACAAAAACAATTTTTTTGTAAATTTGTAAAGATTTACACAGCATTATATGGAAACATCAGAAAATGAGGACAAAAGCAAACTGAATTCAGCGTTTTGGCCAAAATATGCAGCAAAGTGGACCAGACTTTACACCATAAGTCAGAAGTCTGGTTTGCACTACCCCTACTGTACTCTACAGCATATAAAGCCCTCGCTCCTCCTCTCATCTACACCCTCCGCCAACTTCCCTTTAATAAAACGTTTCCTCTTGTTTGCTTTGCTTTATTGACTTTTTTCTCTCTCTTTTCCTCCGTCTCGAGCACGCCGTGGGCCGAGCGTCAGCTGCAAAGGCTGAAATTATTGCCTGCGCCCATCGTACTAACTTCCCCCTCCTTCCACCACTTCTAATAAACCAAACTACAGAAATGAATCGCTGTTGATACATGAACAGAGGGATTGGAGTAAAGGAAAGGATGGCGGGAGGTCTAAAAAAGAAACATAGCTGGCAAAAAAACAACAACTCCAAACGGCATGTGGGGCAGCACGCTGAACCTGGGGAAGCCCAGTCGCTGTGAAAAAACAGCGGTAGAGTCATTACGGCGGGAATACAGCGAGTTATAAAGGATGATGCTGTCTTGTCAGGCGGATCCCCAATGGGAATGTGTGTTTATTTACGTCCGTGGTGCGAAACGTGGCTGAACGAGAGAGAGTGACTCTTGTGTGAGTGCTTAAGGAAATCGGGTCATGTGCATACTAATCGCCTGATTCCAGGCTCAGAGCGACATTAATCCAATTAAGGAATTAAAAGGAAGAATCCTGAAGAGTGGGAGTCCCGAGTGTGTCTGCCACACACAAACACACACTCACGTAACCGCCAACTGCACAAGTGCATGTTCAGCCTTGTCATCAAATGAGAGTCCCCCAGCGCTGCCCTTCAGTGGAACAAGACGTGTGTGAGAGACCGAAGGAGAGAGAGAAAGAGAGCATGATGTGGGGAAAAAAAAGTCAAGTCCGAGGTTTGGATTATGTGTTACTTGTTTAAATCAGAGATCCAAATGAAGTGCAATCCATCAGCAGACACAACAGCTCGAGGTTCTAATGGGTCTGTGTGTATACATTACACCAGCTGTCTCCCTCGCTCTCTTCACAGGAGGATGTTTATGTCTACTGGTGCTGAGTACTCCGTTCAACAGACAGAGATAGCAGAAGTGCTGCCACAACTACGCTGGAGAAAAGAATAGAAATCTACCTACACTATGTCAATTTCTCTCGTTTTATTTCAATTAAATAAATGAACATATATACATACATTAGATAGTTTAAAATAAAAAATTAAATAAGTAGATAAAAAGATGTTTTGTATTTTATATTTTCCTGTAATAAAAATGAATAAATAAACAAATAAATGGACAAATAAAGAATGAAAATGCAATATAACAATGGAAACATTTTATGTTAAGGTGTCCTTTTTGCAGTGTAATTATACATTTAAGTAATCAGTAATATTAATTAACTACATATACTTACTATAAGGTTAGGGTTAGAATTATGGTTTGGATTTGGGTTACTAGCAGGTTATTATGCATAATTTATTGTTATAATAATAGTAAGTACATGTAATGTGTAACAAGGACACCTTAAGATAGAGTGTTACCTAAAAAAAATTAAATGTTATATAAAATATGTATTACAAATGTATAATTAATATTTATTCTTATATATATTTCTTCATACATGCCCACAAACATACATACATATTTTAAATATGTTTTTTATAAATTTGATATTTTCTTGTAATAAATGAATAAACAAAGAGATACACTGGATAGTTTAGAAAATATATATATATATATATATATATATATATATATATATATATATATATATATATATATATATATATATATATATATATTAAAATAAATTTATTTACATGTTTTAATTATATATACTGGTAATGTATTTTTGTAATACAATCATGCATACATACACACATAATATAAAATGTAACAACTTTAGATACTTGAGGCAAAATAAGTATGTATACATTTATTTATTTTAATTATTGTCAGTATATTTTGACAATATTTTTGGTGGCAATAAACAGAAAATAAAATAAAAGTGAAATACCTGATTCTGATTGGTCAGTCTGTGGTCAAAAATTGTATATAAAGACGGCTAAACTATGTAATTCACAGCACTTGTAGCTGTGCCAGTTTCATGTAACTTGCATCACTCTTTATCCTCTTTCTCTTCACATAATAAAACAATAAAACAATTTAACTCATTCTAATCAATATTGTATATGCCCATTATTTACTCGGTAAGTAGTTGTGCAATAAGCGAGATGATATATGGTTAGCCAGTCAATATTGCAAAATAATCCCTGATAGGACGAACAGGATCCCGGCGCATATGGTTCATGAATCCCATACTATATTTAAAGACAGATATCTCCGCAGAGAAACTAGGTAAACATGCAAATGTGAGTGACCAAGCAAGGTCACACACACACACACAACACATTTTAGCTGCATCAGATTGAGACCTGGAATAGCTAGAGGAGTATGGGCATGAGAGACTTCATATTAAGAGTTTTGTCAAGGGAATGGTTAACGTATATGTGTGTGTGAAATGGGGGAGTGTGAGACTGTTTACACAGCTGGGTTCCACACTCTCACACAACCCCACGTCTCGCTGTCCCCCAAAACATGTGCCACTCCAGAAAACCCCAATATTTTCTCTCTTCACAGTCATAATAAAGAGCCTTCGGGAGGGAGGAAGGGCCGGGTCTGCAGAAACAGTGCACTTCTCTCACTGCCTGTTTGTTTTCAGTTAGTTTGGGATCGTGCCATACATGAGGATATTTTCGAAATCGTTTGGTTTTGGCCCGATCGCTTGTGCGAACGAACAAGTCTAAACTGACAAGGGAGTATTTAGGGTAATCCACATGTAAAAGTAGCATTAGTCATTAATCATTTCTGTTCCTAAACACAGAAATGGCAGAGACAGGAAGGATTTAAATGAACATGACACTAAATAACCCTGCTCTCGCTGGAGGCCTATCCCCAGGTTGCGCTCTAAAATTACATTCGTATGGATGCTGCTAGAACAAATGTAATGATATAATAGTTTTGCGTGATGAACAGACTAAAATTTAAGTCATTTGCTGATAATCTTCTCCTTCAGTGAGCTGGTACCTGCTCCAACCAGATCATTGAGTCAGTAAGTTTAACTCAAGAATCAGATCAGTCCAGTTGATTCCATTGGAACAAATGATTCATTCGAATCATCAGCACACTTGTGAACTTGCCAAGGAAAGCGAAGGCAGATGTCAAGGTTTTAGTGATTAACAAGTCCATTTCTCACACATGGTTTTTGTAATTTCAATACATTCATAGTAAAATAAACAGTAAATGAAACATAATTTGTATTGTTAAATATAGTAGTTAAAAATCTTCATTTTTGGTAAAGAAAAGTGTTGAAAGGAAATAAAATGGACAAGATTACAATCATACAACAATATCTGTGAAGCATAATGTCCCTGTTGTACCCTCAGGATAACAAGTTTCATCCAAATAGGGCTTTAGAGAAATCCGCCGAATCACATCACAACAGGAATCAAGAATCAAGGTCAGTTTACACCTACAATGGCTGCGTTGCAATGCTGCACATTTCTACTTTTGGTGAGTGAACACCAAAAAAGGCAGGAGAAAAAGGCGGACCGATTAACAGCTACATCTCAAACTGTGAAGAACATGCTCCATTTTTCCAAGAACCACTAGATGGGCTGCTGCTGTGGAATTTCCTCCCTAATGATGTCACCAGTGAAAATTGCGCCAAAACGGCAGAATTGCTATTTTAGCATTTACATTTTAATTTAATTCGTCATTGGTTTATGCATAAACATTTTTTTACTTTGTTGTGTGTGTTTGGATATGTCATCCGTGGTATTCCCTGGCCAGGAATTAAATTATAACTCAGAGGAAGCGTTTTCTCCTGGGAATCGGGTAGAGGCCGTATGAGTGGGTGTGTGGTCTTGTATGTGTGTGAGTGTATAACTCTGCATCTGTGTATTGTAAAACAGACTGGAAGTGAGTTAATTCCCAGAGGATTGGGAGATGCCACACCCCAGAACCACCAAAAAACTTTTGGCAGCAAGCAGTCGCGGAATCACAATGGTGCGTGTCTATTTGTCACGTGCGGGACGGCCTATGGCAGGATCATTAAACACAGCTATGCAGCTTCTCGCGGTACATCAATCCCCAGTAAATAACTCACACAGAGGCATAAAATAATACGTCGCAGAGGATTAAAGCCGATTTGAGAAAAAGACAAATAGGAGAAGGGGAGTAGACCAAAGAACAATCAAAAAAAGGAGTAGACCAAAAGTGCACGGTACACAGCAAAAAACCAAAAGCCCAAAGATCTATAGGTGAAGTCCAACAGCCAGGTCTGTGGGTCGGAGTGTTTGTGTAGGCACAGACAGCATAGCTGGCGGGAACAACGGAGCATCGTTTGCTGGACAGTAAAAGTGCATCGTGCATGTAAAGAAACAGAACTGCACACCACCCAAAGAGAAAAAGAAAACAATGACAGATAGTCTAGAAGCAACACCATGAAGTGAATGAGTAATGCAAATGAACAAAAAAAAAACATTTGTTTTCTGGTAAGATAAAGGCTTAGCCCTTTAAGACACTTAAGTATGTGAAAACACTTGTAGCTATGCAAGCTCGATTTTATAATCAATGTCAACCTGAAATGTGTCAAAATACAATTCATAATGCTAAACAAGTACATGTTGTGTTTTAAAGTTGCCAAAAGAGGCACTATAGGGGCACTTCTCTGGACAAGTAGTTACGTAATGATGCGCCTACATTTTGTCAGCAGAAAATATTTATCCAAAACATGCATTAATTATTTTTATTTTATTTTATTTCGGCCACATATTTTCCGTTGCTGATATTTTATTGTCAAAATAGTTTTGGAGTGCCTAAATCATTGACTGAAACATTGACGTTTAAATTAGGGCTGCACGATAAATCACCTGCGATATTTAATGCGCATCTTGTCAGTAAAGCCGGTTCTGTAATCAGCTGTAAATCTCCATTTATGGCTAATTACAGAACCGGCTTTACTGACACGATGCATAAAATTTGTTTGACTAAAATACTAATGTCACAAAGCACAATGCATTCCCCAAATAGGAATGCCACGAGGCACTATAGCAAGAATTAGCAACCTACAGTAAGTTTCTCTTTCAGGTCAGCCACTGCATGGTAGCGCAACAGTTTGAAGACTGCTGAGTTAGTTAAAGATAGTTCAACTGTAAACATGTTACATAGCTAGGAACCTGAAAAATAACCCATCCAAGACTTATGCCACAGATATTTGAAGGTAACTCTATCGCCTATGTGTACTGGCCTAAGATTATTTTCAGAGAGACGGTTACAGTCCTTGCCAAGAATGGTTCAGACCTGGCGAGAAACTCACGATCTTATTTTCTGACGTAAACCACAAAGACAAAACATTAATAAGCCGGCATAGCCACGAAACACTGGTTAAATTGAAAGGCTGTCTCTCTGTTTTATAAAAATTAGTAGGTGCTATTCATCACCTCCAGATGTTGGATTCGGACTACATATAATTTTGGTCTGGAAAACCAGGAGGACGTGTCCAACCGCATTTTTAAATATGACAAATAGCTGTTACGCCTCCAATGCGGATCAATTAAAAGCATTCACACAAGCTAACACTTACATGGCTATCATTTAAAATCAGCGACAGGTTTTCAGCCCTGGTATTAAGAACGCTGTCAATCAAAAATCACACCCAGACTACTGTAAGTGCACATCCTGAGAGTGTGTATGTGTGGAAGCGTACATGTGAGACTCAGAGATGAGAGTCAAACAGAGCAGACGAAACAATAGCGGTGATGAGCAGACGTACACACACTTCGGCACACAACACACACACAGCTCCCCGCTGGCACTGCCGCCCTTCCATTTCCATGTATGAATGTTTGAATCAACCCCCCTGGGTGCGAAAACACCCCTCTATGATCAGCAGGTCTCTAAAATCACTCCACCTTCAGAACAAAACACAGAGAGAGCGAAAGGGGATAAATACAGCAGTACAAGGTCAAACATTACACCCATACACACACATAAAAATCACACACACACAGTGCTTTACAATGCAAACACGGCAGTCTGGGACAACTCAGGGTTCGCAGATAGGACAACAGCCTCACATACAGACAGAGCCTTGTCCAAAAATGAGTTTGCAGTGCACAGACAGCAATAAAATCGTTCACTCTTAACCTTGGTATGGCAGGAACACTAGATCAGGAGGGGCAAAGTGATCTTTTCTGCTAACTTCATGCTAATCTACCTTTGCTAAAAAGACCACCATACGTGGTTTGCATTTGCAAAAATGAGAAACCAAGTAGCAGTTATGTGATACTGCAAGTTGCATTGTACATTGTACAACATAAAGCTGCAAATATGAGAAACACTTTTGCAATTAAGTGATTTGAAGTCACATTTGCAATATAAAGTTGTATATATAAGAAACAGTTGAAATTGTCACGTAAAGTCACATTATGAAATATAAAGGGAATTTAAGTTTTTTGTTATTTTTATTCTGAGGCAGAAAATTCTAAGGCTTTCTGTGTTGTCACTTACATTCATGGACTGGGACAACAACCAAAAAATCATGTCAGGCAGGAAAGTTTTGTTTTGTTTCTTTCCTTCCTTATACTTCATGTTACTTTTATTTATCCATTCTACTATTCCATTGCTCTTTTTTTTCTCTGACACATCGATTTAAACCTCAATAGCCATGTTATCTACATGGATTTCCACCTGGCCTGATCACCTGCCACCCTCCCTCCACACCCCCCCTGTACTTTAATGAGGAAAACCTGCCCTCATTCCCCTGGGATCAGCATCTTGCTGTCGCCATCACTTCATTGTGTTATCTTAGAAAACATGAGCTATGTTGAATTGTCATTTTTCAAGCTCTCTACCTCATTAAATCTCTCTTCCTCCCTTTGCCGCTTCCTGCGGCTCCTCTCCTGCTAAAAATGCTACGCTAGTGGCTAGCACTCTACGCTCCATCGCTTACGGTAAACTCACACACGCTCTCGCACCCTCTCAGACATATGGATGCTGTCAGCCTGCCTCGGCTAGGCTAATTACATGCAACAAGCAAAGCCACCATTTGTTCCAAACAGGGAACGATTCAATTGTCTGCTACGAACATTTGTTTTCATGCTAATCGGCCTGTTGTCACAAGAGCACTTTGGCTCAGGGGCCGAATATCATTCCACGTCCCCCCGATCCACCCTCTGTTCTATCCTGAGTGTCAGCATGGGAAAAGAGGCAAGGACTTATGCAGGGAATATCAGATGGAGCTCTCAGTATTAACTAATGACAGGACGGCATCCAAAACCTGGGGCTCAGCAAGAGACGTTTCCCAACCCGAGGGGTGAGCGCGGAGCAACCGGGGAGAGTGGGAGGAATTAACATGGAGTCAAGCTCTTCTGCTCTCTGGATCGACCTGGCATGCCGAGCTGGAGGCAGAGGCCGGAGCTTAATAGATCTCGGCGGGCTACTGGATGGACCAAACGGGTTCTGGAAGGATGACTGAATGATGGTTTGTGTGTTTTCTAACCAGAAAAGACCCACTAACAACAGTCCCTGTACAGGATTCCTGATGTAAAGGCCAGCTCTCTTGTTCTCTTCCCAGCATTCCTCTCTCTTGTTTTGACTTGAGTTCTTTTTTTCCATTGGCACTGTATGGAGAAAACCATATTCCCTTTCCCACTGGGCTCATGCAGTTGCACTGATATGGAATATTATTTCAGAGGCAGCCTGAACCGTAAACGCTATTTTGTTTTCTTTTTTTTCCTTTGCTTCTCTCTCTCTCTCACACACCCCTCATTATTTTCCTCCCTCTCTTTCGGACTCTTTCTCCATTTCTTTCATCCTCGGTAGGGAGGATATATTCCAAGGCCTTGAGAGCGCACTCAGCGAGGGCGATTTGGCCGCTCTGTCCAATCCACAAAGAGCGAGAGGTGAGAAATCCATTTAGCATGTACAATACCCTCCACACACACCTGAATCACACCAGGTGCATGCTTTCAAATCGACCGGCTCGGCTAACACTCCTCCATTCAGTCCATTCACAGAGGCGAAGTCAGACTCTTTTCTGGATTATGTTTTGTATCATCATTCACATCGCTGGTGGAGAATTTGACCCACTGTAAGCAGAGATTCTTTGCCAGGTCAGAGCCGTCTCCCGTGGGCAGCGGGTTTCTGTGAGCTGAGTCTGGGGGAAGAAAGCCGCTCTATTTCATGGGTGGAAATTCACAAGGCATCCAGCGAGACTGGAAAACAGGCCCAGTGTGAGACTGATTCCTGTAATAGATGACTAATACATTGCTTATCCTCACGCCACTGTGTGTTTGTGCATGTTGGCGGCGTCTCTTTGGTTTTAGCCTGAGCACGTGCGAGTGTTACAGTCTTCCCTCTGGTTTTCTGAGCATCCTTCCATTCCGCTTTCCCCGGCACAATCCTGACAGCAAGTTGCCACGTTGGCATGGCAGGGAAAAATTACAAATGACATCTTAATTGTGCAAGTGTTAGTGTGCAATGAGATCTAAGGTTTTTCTTCTTAAAAAAAAAGAGATCCCGGAAATCTTACATAGCCCTCCACTAGATTTTCCAAAAATATCTCAAACAGTGCTCAAAAGAGATTTGAGTATAAACATTTCTCATAGTTTTCAATAGCATGTTGTCTGAGGTATCAATGTCTTCTGCGCAACCCATCCTATATAAATATAAACACATTTTTTTGAATGCTGAAATTTGAGGAATTAATAGGCATACAGTCAGTTTTATGAACCAGGATGGGAAAAAACATAATTTTCCAAAATTCCATACCTACTGAATTTATTTTAATAATGCTTTACTAAGTTCCTGTCATTCAATTTCAAATTCTAATTAAACTTTTTGTAAGCCGAGGCTAGTTAAAATCAAATTCCATCTCATGAATTGAAAGACCATTTTTCAGTTCTAAATATGCACACATGTAAATACGCAAGAGAAAAAAATGAAATACACATGACATATGTGAGCCCACTGCTGTATCTGAAGAGTTCTGGGATCAGGTGGCTGGGTGGTCTGACTGGGGAGGATGGGACTTTGGGCTGGGCTAGACTGTCAGCTGGGTGGGCTCCCAGCATGCAGCCTCAGGGGCCACTCAAACAGTACACACATACAGAAAACAGTATGTCCAGTGCACAGGACTTAATTCTCCCTAAGGAACAACACGTTTCAACAGCAAGGACACACACTGTCTGAACAGAAAGAAAGAGATGTGTGAGAGGTAATGAAGAAAAGAGAGTAGAGCCGGAGAAAATTAAGCGAAGTAATAGTGTTTTGGTGTTGGCAGATTACAGTTGGAGGACAATACTTATCCATCTATCTTTCACTCCCTTTCACTCCAATTCCCAGATCCTGTCTTTTTCATTATCATTTCAATCTTTCATTTCATCCCTTCTTTCCCAGAAGCCCTTGCCCTTCCCATCAGGCTGATTCTTACGCACAAAGCACATCATCATTGTTTTTAATCAATGTCCATCTTGATTATTTTCAATGTCTTCACCAGTCCTACCAAGATCATACAGTGCACGTGGTCTTAGTGCTCATTAGGCCCACATGGATCCTGCACACATTTTGTTGCATTTTCTACACTGTAGAATTCTGTGGGATGTATTTAAACATGGCAAGAATGCATTAAACTGAGCTGAAAGAACACAACTCTTACTATTTAGCCAAAAGCATAAATACATTAACCATAATATTAATAAACAAATATGTGCTGAAATGGTTAGAAATGACAGGCATTTCAATGCTGTGGAAATTCGAGTTCTGTGGCCGCAGATATCATGTGGGCCAATGGTAGGAAATGAAATAATAGTAACACTTTACAATAAGCTTCTATACGTCAACATTAATAAATGTGATTGCTATAGCAAGAAATAAGACTGAATAATATTTTTACAGCATTTATTAACCTTAGTTAATGTTACTTTCTACATATTTATTAATATAAAGTATACACCATAAAATTTGTATAAATTGATAAATGCATGATAACAATAAAAAAAGTATGCAAATTAACATTATCAGATTTTTAAATGTTAATATATTGCCTGGATGAAATCTCTAAAAATAAGAATGCATTAATATAACATTTTACTAGTTGTCTTCATCTCAAGGTTGTTAAACTGGTAAATGGATATGAATATTTGTCAATATTTACAAATATTAACAAAAACACTGATAACTTATAAATGGCTGATATGAAAACTGCATATAATTTTGCCTAAATGAACAAAAATAAAAAACTAAATAAAACTTAGATGACAACAAAACTCATTTAAATAGTTAAAAAAACTAAAAAAATACAGGGGATATGAGCATGAATAATTAAATATCCAATAATAATTATCATAATCTAGTACATAAAATGAGACATGCCAATGAGCAGACAAAAAGTGATGAGTTAAATGAAACAATCATTTTAATCAAAGCAATGAGCTATAAAGAATATTCCATACTTTTAAGTTTCCCAGGCTTTTTTCCCTGACCCTGGGTCACATCATCACTCCATAGGCCTTTCTGCAAGACTGCAGCCTCACAGAGGAACCAGAGATCCCACACAGCACTGACAGCTCACTGAGAAGTCATTCCTGCCCTTGACTCACAAGACCTTC